>NC_080786.1:114112823-114415854 GCF_028018385.1 Neofelis nebulosa
CCTGAAACTAACATAACATTATATGTTAATTATACTTCAATTAAAAAAATTTAAAAGGGAAAAAATTCCTCTAAACTATTACACTTAATATCATTTAAATGATAAGCACATAAAGTATAAAAATGTTAAAATAAAAGACACCAATTATATAATTAATGTATACCTATCACTCTAATCATTGCACTAGTACACAAATTAAGGATTTGAAAGATCTATATTTATTGGGGAAAGAATGCCCTTGGGGATTTGTTTTTCCTAACTTAATAGCAACTATAATGAATCACTATTATAACAATACGGTGCATACTGGGATAGTCCACTATTTTTCATGTCACGCTATTCAGTACTTCTACTCCAGAATGCTGAACTGGCACTTCAGATATGAGTGCCTTCGTAGTGTATGGAATCAGCAATCATATATTTGGAAGATGTTATTTTTGGAAAAGCCAATTCAGCAGAGGAGCAGAGGTACTAACTGGAGCATACAATTAAAATGTATAAACAAAAGAAATGAGAGAGGAAATGCAAAATAGGACTGACTCATGGTAAAGAACAAAAAGTAAATGTAAAGATTTAAGTGGAGATGTTCTCAAAATAAGATTACAAGAACAATGATGGTTCTTAAATTGTTCTTAAACTACCAGCCTGTTTCCCCCTGAAAAATGGAGGAAATCAATTTTAAAGTGAAACTTGCAGAGACTTTTTATTCAAAAGTAACAAAAGGGCACCGATTTTAAAAGTTAGTAAAACAATAAGGATTAACTATGTATTTGGGAAGAAGTATTGACTCACTCTACTTTTTGCAAAGTAGGTGTACAATGTCATAAAGAGTAAATATTAAATAGATTTATTTAAAAAATTATAGGACTATGCATTTCTTATTTAGGGGTTTATTATTCTAATATTAATTGCATATTAAATGCTATGCATTGAGTTAAGCAATGGGTAATGGACATGTATAAAGCAGAATTCTTGAAATAACTTTTTTTTTAAGATTAGAAGAATACGATACTGAAATCAAGAATTTATTACATTTTTAAGTAAAGATTATGGTTTGTAATTAAAAAAAATTAAAAAAAAATTTTAAAAAGGGGCGCCTGGGTGGTTCAGTAGGTTGAGTATCTGACTTCAGCTCAGGTCATGATCTCACGGTTCGTGAGTTCGGGCCCCCCTGTCGGGCTCTGTGCTGACAGCATAGAGCCTGGAGCCTGCTTCGAATTCTGTGCCTCCCTCTCTCTCTACTCCTCCCCACTCATGTTCTGTCTCTCTTTCTCTCCTTCAAAAATAAACAAAAAAACATTAAAAATTTTTTTTAAAGATTATTGTTTGTAATACAACCTTAAATTAGATACAACTAAATTTGCTTTAGTTTTTGTCTCTACTTGAATATTTGGATCAAAACCTGATGCTCTGCCATTTTCAGAACTTACTTGTATTCTGATTATATAAAATTGTATTTATTACAAGTAATGTGCCCAGGTGTTATTACTTACTAGTAATTTTAATTATTATTTTTTTAATATTTTAAGTTTAGATTGCTTAACCATACTGAACATATAATAGGCTATTTAAGACAACTATATCTTATTGTTTTCTTTGCCACTTTGACTACAAATCAAAGTTAAAAAAAGTAAATGTAAGATAAAGATTTGGTGTCATTATTCAATGAATATTTTCACTTGTCACAATTTGTGAGATATTTGTTCTTATATGTCTTAATGTCCACAAAATAATATCCTACCTTTCAAATATTAATCTATAAAGTATGATTAAAATATTTTCAAAATTAATTGGACTTCTCATTGTTTTACATAATGTAGATCCATCCACTGATATGTTTCTTCTCTTGTTAATACTGTTATTTTTTATCTTGAAAATTCATATTCCAAGTTACTAATAGGGAATAATGCATAAAATGCTCAACAAATAATTTTGAGTGTGGTAGTATGTCTTAATTTATTTTTCCTAAAAAATTAATTTTTCAGGAGCGTCAGGGTGGCTCAGTCAGTTAAGCATCTGACTTTGGCTCAGGTCATGATCTCATGGTTCATGGGCTCCAGCCCCATGTCGGGCTCTGTGCTGACAGCTCAGTCTGGAACCTGCCTCGTATTCTGTCTCCACCTCTCTCTGCCCCTCCCCTGCTCACACTCTTTCTCGCCTTCTCTCTCAAAAATAACTATATAAAACAAATTTAAAAATTAACCTTTCAGTAGCGTCCTTTGTTTATACAATGGCTGACATTAAATGTCTGAGATTTTACTGAAATTGTCAGTCTTTCAATGTAACTGTTGCAAAGGCTTGATAAGGAAACAAGCCTATAAAGATATTACAAATATAAGAAATAAAATTTCAATGGGAAATGTGTTCAATTTTTGAACTGCAACATGTAAAAACATTCCTTGGTTTTCACAGTATAAAATCATATACTGTCTTAAAATTCCTCTTCAGCCATATACTGAGCTCTTATTATGTGTCCACATTCTAAAAATACCTGGTGATATTTTCTAAGTTTTTCTGCTGTATTTGTAATATGTTCTAAGTTATATTTTAAAGGTAATTAATCTAAAATGTTAAAAATTTCAAACCTAAGTCAAAGGTATAAAGTTAAAAATCAGTTCTATTCCTTTTAACTGGCTTCTTGATTTATTATTATAGTACATTATACTGTTTTTTTTGGGGGGGGAGGGTTGGCATATTAAACGTCAATAATTTACCAAAAAGTTTCTAATTATGCTTTTTAAAGTCTGGGGTGATACTAAGTTTTGTCTGGAGATTTGGAAGCATCTTTTAAGATGGTTATTTTTTTTTCCTCCTTTGAGTTATTAATAGATTATCTAACATTGTATAATTTTGCATTTTTGGGATGAAGCAAACATATTTATGATATTAGGAATTATGTCCATAAGCATAATTCATATACATATTTTATTTTTAAATGACATTTATTTACATAATGTCATTTTTGTAAGTACTTGGGTAATTCTGGTTCGGCTTAAGTAGTTTGGAAGATTTGCTTTCTTCCTTTTGCTCTATAAATAATATGCATTATCTTTTTCTAAAATATGTGAAAAAATCTGAATCTGACACAGTTTTATCCAAGTTTATTTGTCTATTTTTAATTTCTCTCCTCTGTAAAGGATATTTGGTATTTCTAGAAAATCATAATTTTCATCTAGGTTTTCAAATATGACACACATATGATGATTCACTCTGTTAGTGATAAGTTACAATACCTCTTTTTCCGTGCTAATATCCTCAATTTTATTTTTAAGTTTTAATTTAATCACCTCTGTTATTGAGAAGACTCACTTGCCAGTTATGGTTTATATTTTTTTCTTTAAAATCAGTCATGGAATTGATTTATACATTTCAGGGTTTCTTCTGTTTTCAAAGGTATTATTTGTCCTTTGTCCTTATTAATTCCTTCCTTATGTATTTTTCTTCCCCCTCCCCAGTTGCTTTAGTTTAATGTTCTCAATTTAAAAAAAATTTTTCTTAATGTCTATTTTTGAGAGAGACAGAGTGCAAGTGGGCGAGGGGCAGGGAGTGAGGGAGACAGAATCTGAAGCAGGATCCAGGCTCCAAGCCCTCAGCACAGAGCCCGAGAATTTGAGGGAATTACTGAGAATTTGAGGGAATATTCTTTGAAAACATATAAATATTTTGTTCCTCATCAAATCACTCGTAGGCTCCAGATTTATTCATTGGTAATTCATGCCTGAATATACTTTTGCCATGATGATTGAAATGTGATTTTTAAATCCTTTATATCTTCTATTAGAAGAAGTTTCCTTTTCACCTTATTTTTTTTTACTCACTTATTTTCCTATTTGTTTATTTTTATTGCCAGTATAGTTTTACCAACTATTTTAATCAATAGGTGATCATCTATTACTGATATTATTTATTTTGATTTTCAAATTTATCCCAATATGGCCAGTGCATTATATACCTATACCTTATTCTGTTCTTTGCTCTAATTATTTGTTCTGTAGCAGCAGTATTCTTGAGAAGTAGTATGATATTATAGTTAAGAATTGTCAAAGGCAAAACCAAGTTGAATATACAACTAACAAAGGCTATTTATTCATTAACATTCGGTAAGTGAACCTATTTGCTTTATTTTAGCAAGGCTTCAAAGGTGTTAGAAGAGAACAGCACTAGACAAAGAGGGGGAATCCTGAGACAGTCTGTGACTGGCAAGCATTCTATTAAGGTGAGATTTTGTAAATGTTTTTTTGTCTTTAGGAAATGTGGTAGTCTTTGGCTGCAAGGGTATAAAAAAGCAAGTTTGAGCATATCTCCAAAGAGGAAGGATTGTTCTATGCTAGAAGTGAGGGTTTTCTGTGGCTGGCCACATCCTGGAACAAGTGGAAGTTGATGGGATGCTTTTTTGAGCGAACTGTCATTAACAGTCCTGATGTGAGTGGCTGCCTTGACAGACAATTTATCAGAACACTAACTTAATCCCTGCATCCACGCCACCAGCTACGTGATTCAGGTCAAGTAATTAAGAAGCACTGGTTAGATTGATTTCGGGATATTTGTTCCCATTTGCTCCATTCTTACCCCTCTAGTGGCTTTAAGTGGTTGCACTTCGGTGGTGTTACATACAGCTCCTGCAGGAGCAGAGTTCCTTCCGCTTTCTCCTTCAGGCTTCCAAGGCAATCATTCCCTGCTATGCTAGTGCCCCAGACTTCACCATCCCCATCTATTCTCTTAAATTTGCCTACCCCTCAACCCCACTGTAAACTGTTCCTTCATTAAATTCTCTTTAGCTGACTCCCTTTGAGTGTGCCACCAGTTCTTGTCAGACCCTAAGAACTCCCTTGTGCCTCAGTTTGTTCAGCTATAAAATTAGGATACCATTACTACACTAAGGCAGATTGTAAGGATTCCATGTGTTCATACATGTAAAGCCTTTAGAATAGTACTTGGCCCATAGAAAGCACTGGGTAAATCTAATTCACAGTAATAATGATGTTGATTATGTTATTATTACAACCTCAGTTTATTTAATTTGCCTTATAATTTGAGTCTCTTCAGGCTTCTTTTTGGGTATTCTATGCAATTTTCTCTAGTGTGGGGTGAAAGTGATTGAAATCAGAGTGAGAGATTGATTGGATCAATAGGCACGCACACTTGATTAAGGAGAATGAAAATTTGTTCTCCCTTAACAGAATGAAAAATGCCTAATTTTACTTAAAGAGAAATGCAAATAAAATATAATTAATGTAAAGTAAAATACAAATTAAAATGTGATCCATCCTTCTCTTCCTTGTCCCAAGAGAAGATGTAAATTAATTGTATTTAAATGGATAATGCTAATAAAGCAGTGACCTTAAAACATACACCCATAGTCACGCACATACACTTTTAGAATTCATGACTGCAGTTTAGATTTTATCTTTATCAACTTAAAATAAAACTCTTCTTCCTTTTTTATAACACCTCCCTGATATCATCTGATGACATCTAACTTCTTTGGTCTAGCTCTCATGTTCCCTCGGGAGACTTTTTTCCACCACTGTGTGTGGCACTGTTGGGACAGTCTGCCAAATGCCTCTGCATTCACATTCTAGGAATATCTGTGTATTTATTTTGGTTATTCAAACCTGATAAGGCTGACGAAGAACAAAGGTGTTTGGAGTTTGTTGTCTCATCAATAATGCTCTGAGGAACACCTACTTTCCTAGATCCTAGACTGCTTTACTTCCTATCCTTTCCTAGACTGGCAGTTTATTTTTTTTCTTAATTTCCATGAGATCTCTATGTAGCTTAAGTCAATCAAGTCAATTTTGTCTCTTTACAAACAACTCTGATGAAAAGGTTTGCTTAATTTTAAAATAGTGAAGAAATTGCCAAGCAACTGAATTATGTAGATAAAAAATACTGATAGCTTACAAAATGTCTCTAGTATTTAGAGAAGTAACTGGACTATAAATCTGGACTATATCATCTGTTAGATTTATTGTCTGAAAGGAGGAAATGGAGTCAAATGGCTTGTCCTGTGAGACATGTTTAGTATGCCCATAATTACATATTCAAAGGGCGACAGAGACTGAATGAGACTCTGGATTTGAGAGTGACACCCAGAAATTTTTTGGTATTGGAACTTGCCCTCATGTTTGTACAATGTAGGAAACTCACAATCCTATGACAAGATACATAAGGAAAATATAAATACTAAATATAACTCTATAAAAAATGTTAAGATTATTGATGTATAGGGTCCTAAAAATTATAAACTGGAAGGGAACGTAGGATATTCTCGTTCAATCCCTTCATTTAAAAACAAACAGTACAAGTCCAGAAAAATAAAGTGCATTGAGAAAGTTCATGCAGATGGCAGAGAAAAGGCTGTGATCCAGATATTAGTGAGTCTTTTAATTTTTTTAATGTTTATTTATTTTTGAGAGAGAGAGAGAACAATCAGGGGAGGAGCAGAGAGAGAGGGGACACAGAATCTGAAGCAGGCTGCAGGCTATGAGCTGTGAACACAGAGCCTGATGTGGGGCTCGAACTCATGAACCAAGATCATGACCTGAGCCAAAGTTGAGTGCTTAACTGACAAAGCCACCCCAGGCACCCCTGGATATTGGTGAGTCTTACATTTATTGTGTTTCACCTCTTGTTTTCTTGATAATCCTATATATATTTAATATTCTTTTGGTTTGCTAAATAACAAAAATAATAAAGTTACTTGAGCACTTACAACATGGCAGGAACTGTTCTGAGAATTTTATGTTGTGGCATTAATTTTCACAACAATCCTTCAAGGGGACACTATTATCAACCCTTAACTTACAGATAAGGACATCCAGCAGTTAAGCTACTTTCCTAATATTTAGACCAACACTTTCACAATTTCATCTTTAAATTTACTTCAAAATGCTTGGGAGCATATAATTTATTCATTACTCTTTAATAGGATTAACAACACCTATGAATTGGATAGTGTTTGATCTAGTATCTCTGACCTTTCTTCTAAAGAAAATTTGGGAGTGAAAATGTCACTCATGTCCTCAGTAAAAAATCAACGTCAAACATTTACTCTTTGCTATCTTCTTCCATCCTTGAATCCACCTTGATCATAACCAGTTTTCATTGATTCTCTCTGCTTGGCTTCCTGCCTATGATGTATTGTGTAACTAGATTTGGACTTTCTTGTAAAGTGCTCTTTCATTTTGCTTAAGCCTTACCTGATTTTAATTTGTACTTTCCCTGCTCTGACCTGCTTTGCTTTATAGGTTTCCTATTCTCCTCACTTGAGCAATCTGACAGCACTCAAAAGATGCTTATGATGGCTCATTTTTTCCCCCTTAGTCACACTTGTTAGAGTGACATTTTCTTTTTATAAAATAGCACACCTTTGGAAAGACAGTTCTAATAAGATGAGGTTTAAAAATATATTTTTTCTAACATTCACAGTAAGAAATTTGTTAACAAATCACAAATAATATCAACAGATTAAAAATAATATATTTCTCTTTCCAAACATATATTTTTAGAATACATTGAAGGTAAGAGCAAAACTAGGGTGGATGGTCTGTCTTTTTTATTACTCTGTGATTTGTGTGTTCTCATTTTGTGACTTGAATATTTAAGAGACAATCTAAAAGTCTAAAAAAGATCCACTGAGAACTTACGTAAGTATAATATAGATTATTATAGTGTATAACTCAACTATTTTAGAATCAAATTTCCCTATCAAGAAACAAAAATGGCTTATGAAAATATGTTCATGGTGAATGAAGAACAAACTAGCAACTTGTGCTTAATTTAATATTTCTGAACCCAAACTGTTTAATTAGTGATTGTAATCTTTTCTAGGATTAGAATGAAATAACGTTAACCTGGAAGTGACTCATATTTTCCATTTGTTAGGATATCTAATTAGTATTGGGAACAAAGCATTGTTGAACCAAATTTGCCTTTCTCAGATTACCTGATATCTAATTCCTAATTCCTATGCTTTGCTGCTGGGACCAAAAACTGGGTGGTCACCACAGTAGAGAAGAGGAGTACTTTTTAGATCTGGCTGTACAAATTAGTGGTTATCTGATAATGCCTGGTAAAACACCATACTCTTTACTTCAAACAAGCTAAGGATTCTCTGTTGCTTTTCCTAGTTTTATGACTTAAGCCACATTTTCCCCTATCAGGAGTCTCTGGCAGCTAGGCTTTGGGAAATCCATGATTGTATGACTTCTCATGGGTGCCCATTCTAACAGTTATTTTTCTTCCTTCCTCAACTGCCCATCTTCATTCAGCAGTTTTAGACAATGGCCAAGTACCCTTAGTTGCTGATAGGCTGGTAAGCAGGAATACTCTGAAAATCCTGTAGAGGACCTTCTCATGGTAAAAAGAATATAGACCTTGGGGCGCCTGGGTGGCGCAGTCGGTTAAGCGTCCGACTTCAGCCAGGTCACGATCTCGCGGTCCGTGAGTTCGAGCCCCGCGTCAGGCTCTGGGCTGATGGCTCGGAGCCTGGAGCCTGTTTCCGATTCTGTGTCTCCCTCTCTCTCTGCCCCTCCCCCGTTCATGCTCTGTCTCTCTCTGTCCCAAAAATAAATAAAAAATGTTGAAAAAAAAAAAAAAAAAAAAAATTTAAAAAAAAAGAATATAGACCTCTACCCATACCCTAAGGAGCTCAATGAGTACTAAGGCCTTCCATTTCAAGAGTAGGATCTGGCTGCCTGACCATCCATTTGGCCACAGTGATAGGCCACTGTAAAGTACAGGTGCCTGAATTAGTAGCCATTAGAGAAGTTCTTTGGACTCACTGGTGGTTATCTCCTGTCACTTTCTGGTAACCTGTAAAGATTTTTCATCCACTTGTTTGGATTTGACTGAGCTCATAGGAAACTATGTCTTTAGAAAACCAGTTCAGTATTCCAATATATATGTAGCTCTCAGAAAATCCAATTTATTAACTTATAAGGCACTGTTCAATTTATAAACTTTAAAACATATTTTCAGGGGTTCTTTTTGTAAAAATTAAAAAACTGCTTATATACACTAAATTACCAATTAAGGGTCACCTTTTATCTTGGATACATCTTTATGTTTAAAGTTGCAGAATAAAATTATTAGTCACAAATTCAAAGCAATGTTCTTTCCTACAAGTAGATTTGTAATATTTAATAGGATAAAGGAAAGTAGCAGGCATTGGGTCTAAACTCTGATTTTAATTTTCACTATATTAGCTTTAAAGAAATATGATAAAATCAAAATAAGAAAGGGAATGAAAAATGCTTAATGAACATCCTTTAAGAAGTGGCTATTGGTTTTGTTTATGAAAACCTATGAATATATATGTGACATTAATTAATTGGTTTAATTTAAATTGTATAAACACAAATACTGTAAAACTTTTAAGAGAAACTCTGGAGAACTTTTTGTATCTTTAAAAACCATTAAAATAATTTAAAGACAGAAGGTACACAAAAAAGGCAGTAAAATATTTAGTAAATTATAATATTTATTTATTTGAATAAATTCAGGAGTTAACTTAGATTTGATGAGGCTACACATTCAGAAATGTGTCAGTCCAGGAGCTCATTCATTTCATCAGTATGTTAAACTGTTTATATCTAGATTTTCCTGGGACAGTTCAGGATAATGCCCAGCATACATGTATGATTATAAGTAGCTTTCTCCTTCATTTCAGAAATGTCTCAGTTTGGACATAAATTATATTAGTCAATTTAGTCCTTTATCTCCCATTATCTGGCCACTATTATCTAATTGTTACAGCTGAGAGGATAAAGGAGTGTCTAAATTCCCAAATACGAGATATGATGTGGAAGAGCTATATACATCTTTTGAATCTTGAATGGCCCCTTGCTCTTAGACACTTGTAGGATTTGGGCAAATTAAAACATAAGCCAAAGACTACTTTTTGACTCTGAGAACCTAAGGAATGGCCTACAGGCAGTCTCTTGTGCAATGATATTTACTGTATATGTTTGTACTATTGTGTGTTGTCTATGAGTGAAGAAGTTAAAAAAAAAGAAGAAGAAAAAATATTCTGAGTCTGCACTGAAGACATTCTTCATAGGTACCACACTGGAGAGTGTAATGAAGGTTCTCCACTATAAACTTGGCCACCCCGCTACTGAGTTTAATGGTTAGAAGACTGAACAAAACAGTCTTGAAGCATTTCTTCCTTGTTTGGGATGTAGTAAGATGACGAATTCAGTTATGCCATGAAGCTTTGAAAGTATATCTGTAGGGTGCCTGAGTGGCTCAGTGAATCGAGCATATGACTCTTGATTTACACTCAGGTCATGATGCCAGAGTTGTGGGATCGAGCTCCACAATCAGGCTCCACACTGAGCATAGAACTTGCTTAAGATTCTCTCTCTCTCCTTCTGCCCCTCTTTCATGATCTCTCTCTCTAAAATTAAAATTATCTATCTATATCTATATCTATATATCTATATATCTATCATAAAGGCAAATGGAGTTGCTCAGAATTGTGTTGTCTAAGGCAAATCTGACTTGCTTTATAAGAGGAAGCATATTCTCTTCTAGCATGAAAAATTACAAATGCAACAATATACCCTATAGCAAGCCAAGATTACATGTATCATTAATTTTTTGGCAAGACTGTTAATATGCTTTAAGCAAAGAAAGAGGACTCAGGAGGATAAAATGATTTCTTAACCTGCAGGGGAGAAATGATAAAAGTAATCCCCTGGAGGAGTCTTTACCAACATCTTATTGGGCCCCTCTTTAACATTCTAGAACTAGAGAAGTAGAAATAATGCTGGTAGTTTTTGTAGGAGAAATAATAGGAATAAAGAGTTTTGCTAAATATTTCCCTATTTTTCTAATTTATTTGTTATAGTAGTTTTTTTCTAATTGTGAAGTCAATGTAAATATTGATGCTTTTTAATTCAATCATTATTTTTAGTCTTTTCTGAAAATTACATTCCTATGACAATGACCAGGCAACCAAAATTTAAACTATGGATTCATGAAGTATATTTTATGTCCATGTAATACTGGATTGTGCCTGAGAAACTTAACAGAAACCCATGGGGGAGGGGAAGGAAAAAAAAAAAAAAGAGGTTAGAGTGGGAGAGAGCCAAAGCATAAGAGACTGTTAAAAACTGAGAACAAACTGAGGGTTGATGGGGGGTGGGAGGGAGGGCAGGGTGGGTGATGGGTATTGAAGAGGGCACCTTTTGGGATGAGCACTGGGTGTTGTATGGAAACCAATCTGACAGTAAATTTCATATATTAAAAAATAAAAAAAAAATGATGGATTAAAAAAAAAAAAAAAGGGGGGGTCCAGAAATGCTCCAAATTTCTGCAGTAGTAAATTTCATTGCTGGTAGACATGAGGATAGCTATACCTTTTATTCTTCGGAAAATTTTTAAAAAATTGATTATAGTTTTCAATAAATAAATATTTATAAAAAAAATACTGGATTGTGAAATTAATAGCGAACAGTGATCTACAAACTTTAATAGCCAAGTATTTTAATTAATAAAAGATGATCACAAAAATAACAGAAGTTCAAAGTTACATTATAAAAACAAATTGATAGCTAAATTTATGTATTTACACTATTTAGTTTTCTGCTATTTGAATTACATGAATAAATGCCATTTCTTTCTTACATACTTTGTTTTATACATCCAACATGATGTGTGAAGGATACAATGATACAAATTACATTGTTTCTACCCCTTGGTAAACTTGAGATTTTGGTATGAAAGGGAGAATACTCCCAGGCCAAAATATGCCATCTTGGTATATTGATTATTTTGAATTAAAGGTACCTGAGGCATTATAACCAGAGATAGGGAGTTTAGGACCTAGAAGGATATACGAACAAAGTTCATTTACCAATTTACTACCTAAAGTCCAAACCCCTTTGTCTTGCCACTTCTTCACAAATTCATTGTTTCTTGATCTAAAAGTAAAAGGTACAAAAACTTCCTGCTTCTATCACTTGAGTTTCATATTTTTTTTATTAAAAAAATTTTTTTTAACATTTATTTATTGTTGAGACAGAGAGAGACAGAGCATGAACAGGGGAGGGTGAGAGAGAGGGAGACCCAGAATCTGAAACAGGATCCAGGCTCTGAGCTGTCAGCACAGAGCCTGACGTGGGGCTCGAACTCACGGACCGCGAAATCATGACCTGAGCCAAAGTCGGCCGCTTAACCGACTGAGCCACCCAGGCACCCCTTGAGTTTCACATTTTTAAGGGGCTCCCATATATACAAAATAATTTTTTTCCTATTGATCAGTGTTATGTCGATTTAATTATTACACCAGCCAAATAATTTATAGGGGAAGAAAGAAAAAATTTTCTTCTTCTACAGCACATAACAAATTATTTCATAAGTGTTCATAATTTATTAATCCATTCTTCTTTTGTTAAATTTTTGCTTTTAATTTATTGTTTCTACTTTCTCATGATTTTTAATATACTTTTTGAGTAGTTTAAACATATTTAAACTCCTACCAACAGTATGTGAGACTTTTATCTTGCAACACCCCCACGAGTATTAAATATTATTAATTTTTTAATCACTACTGACTTTATAGGTAAACATTCCCATTTATAATTTTGAGTTTCTTTTCTTACTGAGAGCAATTATTTAATACTTATAAGTAACTTTTATTTCTTTTTGTAAAATTATTTAATTATGGACTACTAAAATAATGATTTTAGTCCTCATATTGATTGGTTTATATTTATAGATTAGAGAAAAATCACCCATTTTCATGCTCATTACCAAAAATGTGCCTTTTATTTATTTTAGGTATATTAAGAATTTAAATACGTATATGTGTGTTAACATTTGATCCTAGCTTTTGAAATTTTTTTATTGATTTTTGGATTACTAAAACTTTGCTACCTTTGAATCAGATAAAACTTGCCTACATGTTCTTCAAAACTACTTAATGGCTTCACGTGAATGTTCAAGTGTGATGGATGTATATATCTATATATAGAGGGACTGATTTTAATCTTTTAATCCCATAAAGTTTAGAATATGATTTTCAAACATGATTATGAAGTTAAAATCATGATTTAGAAGAGGGAATGATTAGCCACAGCTAAAGTACAATAAAAATAAGTAAGTTTGGCTAATGTGATAGAGAAGTAAATTCCTGAATATCTGTCTAAAAACAAAGCAAATTAAAATAGTTATTCCTTGTCTTTTGTGAATTTGAAAAAGTTTTCTTATCACCAGGACCAACAATATATGGATTTAATTCAACTGGGTATTGCATACTAAGTAAATGAAAAGACCTCATCTATTAGAGTAATAATATCTTTGAGGTAGGCTACCATGCCTTATTCTTTTCTTACCTATACTAACTAGTTGATGGTAGGTAGCACTAATAACTGAGTGGTTTAGTAAATCTCCAATATTTTATAAAGTAGAGCTTAATATTAACTATGAAGTATAATAAACAAGGTATAAAGAACTTCTAACCTCTCTATAATCATTTTCTAGAAAATCTATTCATTATTTTTGAACAAAATATCTTATTGTAAAGGATTTTTAAAATGCAAAAGTAAAAAGAAAAAAGGTATCATTCCATTTCTCAAAATGCCCACTTCTAGTGGTTTTAGAATCTAGCCTCCCAGTTATTTTTTTGAAACCTAGAAATTTTTTCAGGATCTGTAGCTCAATTAAGGAACTTGCTAAACATTATTTGACAGACACTATACATTAGCTTACTTGATGCTGATTTTCAGGTGTGTTCTTTGGTGCCTTTTTTTTCTTTGTAGGGCTTGAAATGTACCAAACTTGATTTTCCAGGCTGCCATGTACTTAGGGATGGCTATGGGGCCACATTCTGACTATCAGAATCTAAACAGAAGTTTGCTGGTTATGGTTTGTTAAAAATACTTTTTCTTTCTCGGGGCACCAGGATGGCTCAGTCAGTTAAGGGTATGGCTCTTGATTTTGGCTCAGGTCATGATCTCATAGGTCATGAGACTGAGCCCCGTTTCAAGCTCTGTGCTGACAGCACCGAGTCTGCCTGGGATTCTCTCTCTCTCTCTCTCTCTCTCTCTCTCGCTCTCGCTCTCCCTCTCCCGTGCTTGTGTCTTCCTCTCTCTCTGCCCCTCCCCTTCTTGTGCTCTGTCTCTCTCTCTCAAAATAAATAAAAATTTAAAAAAAATGCTTTTTATTTCCCAATGAAAAGGGACAGAAAACACTATTATTGTCATTTTGTTGTACATCCTTTTCTCTTTTTTTCTGCCTTGAAAAGAGATATGCTGCCTGGATATGAAGCCAGCATCTTTATTGGAAGAAAGAAAGCAACACATTTTGTATGATAGAAGAGAAATAAAGAAAGATCCTAAAACCATGAATTATCACTGAATAGTTCCACTACCTCCAGCAAGATTCTATCTCTGTTCTTGTTACATGAGAAAACACACACACACACACACACACACACACACACACTCTCTCTCTCTCTCTCTCTCTCTCTCTCTCTCTCTCTTGTTTAAGAAAGTCAGTTTTGCTGTTACTTTTAATGAATGCATTCCTAACTGGTAGAATTACTTACTCATCTTTGTTTTCTCCAATTTCAGTGATATGATTCCCGGGGAACCTCTCTATGGTTCAAAAAACAAAAACAACTGTTGAATATTTGTCCTAATAAAAAGAGGGAAGAGGAACACATACAACTCTTTCTTGGGCCTAGCATACCCTCATTTAACCTTACTTCACTATGAAGTGATTTTTAGATTTAAATACCTCGATCTTCTATTTGGGTCAACTGAGGGAAATAAAAATGAAATTTCATAAGCCAAAGTAAGTAACCTTCACATTTGAAATATGGAATGAAAAAGTAAATATAAACCCAAGTTATTTTCTCATGTGCTCATTCACTCATTTAGTCAGTCAACCAACATTTATTTGAAGGTTTATTATCTGACACATACTGTATGTGTCTCAGGAAAGATGTGGTGAATAATATTTTTGTGTTGTTTCCTTCCTTCCTTTCAACTGATCTTAAGCTTTTATTCTAATAGAGGCTGGACTCTGACAGGCATTATGAAAGTGGATCTAAATTGGATTATATCTCTCTATTTTAGTGGGCTCAAAAAAGTGTCTCAGACCACAGTGGACCAATCATCTGTATTCAGAGAAAAAAAAACCATTACGTTATTTCCTACCAATATACAGCCTATAGGAAAAAAAAATAATAAGAGAAAAAGAGGGCAAACATATTACATTTGTTAAAATGACTTGTGGGATCATTTGTTATTTAATTACTTTTAAAAATCAATGGAATATTTACAGGTATAGGAGCCCATACTCAAAATCTGAATTAGTAAACAAACACAACAAAAATGTAGTCAGCTAATTTTCTCTTAACAAGCAGATTAAACTCATATTTCTACATTAAAATAACAAATTACTATGGTTACAAAACATTAGCTACAGATTTCGATAGTTCTGCCTCTGTCTCTATTTCATGATAACACCTCCTTATTCCTGTTTATTTCTAATGGAGAGTGGAGTGTAAACTGACCTTATACATAAATGACTTTATCTATATGCAAATATCTCATGAAAATACCTGGTGAAACAGTTATTTACAGGCCTATCTTAAAAAAGAAAATCCAAATGTCAAATTTTTAATTTGTACTCATTCTTTGTATTATATTTACAACACACTTTTATCTTATCATTACTAGTTTTCCAGGGGTTTTGTGCTGTTTGCCAAGGTTAAGAAAAATGTTATATGGGTAAAGGTCAGTCCTTTTTTCTTGTTGGCACAAATCAGTTCAAGTTACAACACCCTCATAATACACTAACCTACCTAGGCTTTTGCCAATAGCACTTGAATTAGATTTATTAAGTTTTTAAGCAATAATCAAATAAAGTGAAAGCTAAACAGCTGGGATAAGTTGTTTTCGTTAGTAGTAGTGAAATCTCCAAGAAGTTTTTCATTTTTAATATAAAACCTCTGTAAATAATATTCATGTGATAATAATTCCTGTTAACTCAAAAATTAGCATTTTACTTCTCACCATTAAATTTAATTTAGTTTCATATTGCTCATTCTTAAATTGTATCTGGAATTTGAGGACCTGAAGAATTATAAAGTTTTATTATTCCCTATGCTAACTGAAAGGATTATGTTTAGGTAATATTAAAATTTCTTTAAATTGCATTACTTTAACTATAAGCACACATTTATTATATAAATATTGATCATAATTTCATTTTGTCATTAGTTAAGATTAACAATGCCTCACATTATTTTCTGAAGACTAAAATCCATAAAAATACCCTTTTAATTTCCCTTTAATTTTTTAAAAATAAAATTACCAGCTATTTACTTCAAAATATCTATTTCTAAATGAGAGAACCATACTAGGTCTTTGGAGAATCGTTCCTTTTCCTCTCTACAGATTTTAAGTAATGAACAGAGTTTTTTTTCTAGCTGTCCTTTTAAACTTCATTTTCAAAAAAGTTATGAGCATATTAATCAAAACATAATTACTAAGAATATAAAGCTTTATCATCTTGGGCATGGGCTTGCAGACTATGTATACCTCTTTTTATAAATAAAGTTTTATTAGCACATAGCCATGTTCTTTCATTTATGTATTGTCGATGGCTGCTTTCCTGTTACAAAGGCAGAGTTGGCTAGTCTGACAGAGAATATATGACCTGCACAACTGAAAATGTTTACTATCCGGCCCTTTACAGAAAAAAAAAAAAAGTTAGATGGAAGGGGGATACATGCACAGATCTAGAATCTACCTATACAGAATCCTCATATTTTTTATTTGGAATAATTATTATAAACTGTCCAGGAGCTATGAGTTCTCAGTTTCATATCTACTGCATTATAGTCTCTCCTTCAGCAACATATATCATCTTATATTTTTTCTTCTGTTAATTTTGTGTGTCACAATTATAGCAAAAGAAGGTATAACTTAGAAAACAGTTTTGATGTAATCTTGAAAAATTCTGTAACTTGATTTTTGTATTCTACATCCTTTCTACATATTAATAATTCTACATATTAATGCTACATAATTCTACATATTAATAAATACATTAAATTGTTAACTTACTTATTGAAACTATTTCTTAAGCACAACAAATTTTATATCTTTACATATTTTAGTTATTATAAGTAAAGAAAAGTAGTTGTACTATTGCTTTGAAACCTATTTAGCTAGGTACACATAACCACTTTAAATAGAAGGCTTTTAGGTAAGGCATCATAAAAATTTACCTTAAAAGTGCATTCCTTTATTTAATCATGTATTCCTTTATTCACCAAGTATTTATGAATACCTTCTAGGTGCTAGGCAGTCTACAAGGTTCTGAAAATACAGTAATGAATCCAATTTATTTCTAATTACAAAGCAGAAATCATTTAGATTGGCTGTGACAACACCTGTAAACATTTCTTTAAAATAATTTTGACATGTTTTATAGTTTGCCAGAAACACACCTATAAGCCGTGGTCATTAATAAACATATATTGATTCTACTTAGCAGTTAACACTGCCTTTAAAAAATAAAAGGCTAATTGTATAGAGTAGTTAAATAACTGACTAGAGTTACGACGTCAAAATAAAGGAGATATTTGAACTGTAAATATTAGCTAGTTTTGCTATATAATTTTCTATTAATTCTAAATTACAGATATATTTAGACTAACTAGAAAGTGGTTAGTAAGTCATCATAAAACTTTAAAAAAATTCACTTATTTAATTTTCATCCACTCAAAAAATATATCTTGGGTGTCTAGTATGAGTCAGATTCACTGGAAATATAGCAAATAAACGTGACAGGAGTCCGGGCCTACATGGAATTGGAATTGACAAAATACATGTGTAAGTACAGGTGTACCAGAGAATATATACATTTTAAATTTGAACTCTTTTTTATTAAATGTATCTTTTAATATTGTTTTTTCCCTCTAAAATTTATTGAATGTTATATTATGAGCATATGGATATTAATAAACAGCAAAAATACTTATATCTGAATCAAGATAAAATATTCTGAAAGACCTAAGAACACTTTCTTTTTAAGTAGAGAAGGATCATTTTTAGTTTCAGTAGCCTCCTTTGATTATGGTGTCCTTCAATTTAGGCGAGATGTTATAGTGAGAGACTAACAGAGTTTGCGTACTCCAAGGACAGCTTAAAGACACCTGGAGTCTATACGTTTACAGTGCTAGCTCACCACATTGTCTATAAAGTCTGATAAAAAGCTATCTTTATTCATCTTTATTTTCTGATAAGCATGTTTCTCATTTGCAACAGGCAGAGAAGCAAAAAGACTGGTGTGAATCAGGTGTGATTAAATAGAGTTTTATAACTACCACCACTCTCTTCAGGCCCAGGTTTCAACAGGCAGTGTGTCCTAATGGTTAGGAGTGCAGAATTCTGGGGGCACCTGTGTGGCTCAGTTGGTTAAACATCCAACTTTTGGTTTCTTCCCAGGTCATGATCTCACTGTTCATGGGATTGAGCCCCGCATTCGGCTACGTGCTGACAGCATGGAACCTGCTTGGGATTCCCTCCCTGTCTCTCTGCCCCTCCCACTCTCTCTCTCTCTTTCCCAAAATAAATAAATACATTAAAAAAAAAAAAGAGTTCAGAATTCTGGACCAAGACTCTTTGGTTACCAATTCTGGTTTGTCCATGGCCTAACTGGGTGATACTGACATTTTACTTAGTCTCTGTGTGTGCCAGTTTCCTTATCTGGAAAACACCCAAAATAATACCTTATTCGATTGGTTTATTTTATAAATGAATATAAAGGCTAGAAAGTGTCTGACATAGTAAGTGATCTCTAACTTAATCACATTAAATGAAGGTTAAACTTCATTTTTCTTAAAATTCATTTGAACTCCAAAGAATAGATTATTTCTTAAGACATTTCCTGAAACATTAAAAATAATTGTCAAGTAGGAAGTCACTTACAGAAGAAACAACTGTCCAATAAATGCTAAAGACAGTAAGAGCCTTGGAGAACAGGCCCAGAAAAATAAATGAGGGACTAGTTAAGAAGTTTGTGATTCATAACACCTCTAGGCATTTAGGGTCACATTCACTTTATGTGTCCTTGTTCACTTTAGCATGAGAAGAGTTGACAGACTTTCTAATGACCTGGTCAGCAGTAGTACAGATATACATACCTAAGCCTTCTCTTCCCTCATCTTCCATGTAGGTACCAAGATTCTGACACATCTGTGAACTCACTTCCTGTTTTAGACTAGTAAGGATATTCTCAGAGGAAGTATCCTTTTCATATACCTGGACTCATCTAACCAGATGTATAATAATCACTGCCCCCCCCCCCCTTTCTTACCTGAACTAATTGTTATTTGTACATCTCTATTTTCTAATATTTCCTCTGGGTATTCTGTTAAGGTAAAACACAGCTTTATGATGCCCTTTCCAATCAACATCAGACTATTTGTTTCAAGATAGCAATTAACTTCCTGCTTAATTTGTCACACTTAATTTGAAATTAGGCATGCAAAGCTATTAAAAACTGTGGTTGTGGTGTTTGCATCTGGCTGAGGCAGTAGCCACTGGCAGCCTTGATTTATCACTCTTCATTTAAATTCCTGTGCCAATGATTTTAGTTCCTAAACGCTGTGACTGGCATTTATGGATTTCAAAATCAAAGTGAAAATAAGCTACAGTTAAGAACTCAACAGCTCAGATCGATGAAAAATGGTTTTATAACTGAATGCCCCGCAGTTAAATCCTAGAGGCTTGACCAAAAAAGTGCTTAGTGCTCAGAGATGTTGCTGTGGGAAGATGAGTATCCCACTCTCATGGCTGTTTATAAATCACTATCAAAACTCTGCATCTTGTAAGAGTGCCATGGAAATTTGTTCACAGATGGAAACTATTATTTTGATAGGCCTGCTTCTTAAAAGAAAAAGCCCCACCCCCAAAGTAAGCTTCCTGTCTGATAAATCTCATCTTTGATATTCAAATATTTTTATCCAGCATTGCTCATATTTGAGGAAGCAGAATATAACATTGCTACTAAAACCTAATCCCTAATACCATGCACAAAATTGTTTCCTAAATTGAATGAGTATGATTCTATAATTTTCTTATCAAAGACTGACTGTGGCATAAATCTTGATTCAGTGAAGTCTTCAGATTGCACAGGAAGAATTAGGCTTTTCAACAACCCTGACAGAAGCAAATTGTAAAAACCTGTTCCTCCTGCATGGCTTCATAATCTCAAGGCTCAACACTTCTTGTGTGGCCAATCTAATTCTTCCTCTAAGGCAAAGCTCTTCCAGGAAGTATTCCAGCTCAATTAATCTTTTCTCCTCTGAACTAAAGCATTCACAATCTGTATCTTACCACATAAGCGCTTAAAAATCTTTTTCTCTCTTTTCTTGTTAGCCTTTTTTAGTCTGCTAACATTGTCTCCCCAATTAAAGTAAGGATTTGAGGAAGCCACAATAGCTTCTTCCTTTGCTATACTGCATGATGGACTATAGTACTGATTACATATTATGGCTTAATAAATGTTTGTTCATGGCTCAGTACACTATAAATGTACTGTTCAAAGCTCCAGGGATAAAGTGAACCAACCAATAAAATACAGTGAAAAAGTCCAGTACTCATGGAGCATAAATTCCATTGCTGAAAGACCAAATTATATTTGGAATGTATTACATCATGGAATTAAGTAGTGGAATAAAGAACACACACAAGCCACTCTGAAAAAAAGTGACTTAGGTACTATCATAGGAAATAAACATATGATCAAACCAAGTGGAAACCAAAAACCAAAAAGTAAGGTTGAAAGTGAAGGAAAACAAAGTGTGAAATAAAACAAAAGGAAAGAGGAGAAAGAGATATTCTTCCTGTTATGCTTAAACCATGAAAATTGTTTCTATTTACATTCTCAGGTTTCTAATGTGATATATATTTTTTACTTTCCAGTAACCATAAAAAACTTTTATTTCTTATCATGGAGTGTAAAGTGATATGGGCTTGAACATGGAGGAAATGCTAGTGAGATGCCTATTTTTACCTTCTAAAAATAACTGTATAACTTGAAATCACCAAGTCAACCTTTCAAGAATACTGCAAAATAATTACAGTGTAAGGCCTATAGCAGGAGTTGTATGCATGGAAAGTTACAATTAGATTTTTAGGAGAAGGTATCCTCTTAGAGGAGGTGTCAAAAAAGTTTTGCATCTTTATCAACTATTTTTTTATTTTTATTATATCAGGTCTTTGGGATTATATAGAAAACTGGTTTTAAATACGGAAAGACCATGCAAAGAATGTTCACCATGTTATTTGATACAATATTCTCATTTTGCAGATGAAAAATGTGAAGTGTAGAAAGATTAACTTGCTTGAATTTACACAGCTGGATAGTAGCAGTTTAGGGACTAGAACTCAGAGTTGATCAGATTCTAACCAGCTGTTTTCTGTCTCTCTGTAGGACTAAACTACTGGACATTTTCAAGAGAAAAGAAGGAATGACATTATGAGCTATACATTCATGACTATGCAGATGGTAAATAGCAGACTAAACTACATAACACAGGATATGAAATTTTGGACCCTAGAGATCCATAAAACCAAATGGACAATAATCTCTCCTGCATATTTTCAGGGCATTCCTGCTTAGGTTTACACAACTGAATGCCTTCAGAATGCCTTCTGAAGATCTGTTCCAGGACAATGAACCTATGAATAGAATACTTACTGTTGATGTCCCTAGTAAACACTTTAAGACTAAGGGACAAAATTATGATGGTATTAAAGCTTTAAAAGGTTCACTTTGAGTATTGTAAAATTTTGTGTTTGTGTGAGCATGCGTGTGTATATGTATACATATGTATACATACCCACACACTTAATTCACTATTTAGTAGATATTTAATACATAGATTTTAGGTGAAAGGAACTATGTTAAGCCTTGGGGATACAAATATTTATCAACAATCCAGTAGAAAAAACTGACATGCAATTGAAATGCAGAGAATGGTGATAAGTACTGTAACAGGATAAATATAAGGACCTATAAAAAGACAATCAGGTCAGCATCATGAAGGACCTTACAAATTACTCTAGAGAAATCATCAACCATAATCCCACCACACCAAGTGAAACAGTGCCAACATTTGAAAATGTTGAAAATGCTATTCATTTTGCTATGAATAATGTGTATCTTAATTGTGTACATAATTAATTGATAATATATAGAAAGCTTCCATTGTGGCACTTACTGATATTGTTAGCATTATTCTCTTTCATAAAACTTAACATTCCACCTTACAGAGATAATGCATTTTACTTATTATGTTTTGTTGGTCATTTAGAATATACATTTCCTTATACATTATGCATGTTTACACACACAAATAGTTTTTCTATATGCCTTATCTTCCCTAGATATTAATGCAGAATAGCAAATGTAAAAAGATCATAACAATTTTAAGGTGCTAGAAACACACTGCCATATATTTTTGTGGTTACTTCTGTAGTCCTGCAGTGGTATGAGAGTTTTGATCAAATCACACCCTAAGAAGACATAAGCATAACCATTTACCAAGGAAAACTCCACAAAACACAAAAAACATACCCAATCTAGTTAGAAGAAAATTACCTACCATTGTTTTAACTTTCATTTCTTTCATTTTTAGCAAGAGTGAAATGTTTTTTAATGCATATTAGGCAAATACATTTTTTCTGAGAATTGACAACTCTTGTCCTTTGTCTATTTTTATCATGTTCTACTTATCACAGGTATTTACCCAGCTTGTCATTTATTTTCATTTTATTTATAATGACTTTGATGTATAAAATTTCAATTAAGCTCACCTGTCTTCTGCTTTGTAATTTTTTTTTCTCCATTCACTAGTCAACATTTACCTATATTTGCTTTTTCTTAAAATTTTTTATTTAACTTATCTGCTAAATCCTTTGGAATTTTTTAAAGGGTATTTTCTTAGTTGAGGATTAACTGGAAATGTGTTACTTACTTATTTTTTAAATATTTATTTAGTTAGTTATTGAAAGAAAGACTGTCAGCAGAAGAGCAGAGAAAGAGGGAGACAGAGAATCCCACGCAGACTTTGCACAGTCAGTGCAGAGCCTGATGCAGGGCTCGAACTTACAAACCGTGAGATCATGACCTGAGCTGAAATCAAGAGTTGGACGTTTAACTGAATGAGCCACCCCAGGCGTCCCTTGGATGTTTTAAATAATAATTTTTCTTTGACAAATTTTATTCGATGATGTATATTTATTTTCCCATTAATTTCAGATGCATTCTTTATCCTATGTTAAATATTTTTTGCAAATTAAGAACTTTTTTCCAAGGCTATCTCTTCTTTCCCTTTGATCACAAACTTTATCTTCTCCTTGGGAAAGCAAATTAATTCCTGAAATGCAGGCTAATTATTCATTAGGTTATTTTCATTAAATATACTTTTCATGTTTTAAGGGGATATTCTTGGATGAGATTCCATTTAAGAAATGCCATACCCAAATGGAGCAGCATAACATTTTGCATTTATGTAACACCTTCATTATCTTAGCAACAGATGACTTTGTCAATATCCAAACAGAATGCACCAAATTTTTGTAAAATATTATGGAATTGTTATGCATACTTCCAAAGAAAACTTTTACACAGAAAATTAAGCAAAATTTTAGTGAAGATATTTTGAGAAAAATACCTAGTTTTTGAAAAGTAAGAATTTGAAAATAAAGGTTGTTTATTTGTTTTGCAAATTCTTGTACAGCAAGACCATCTGTTTGCCATGTTTATACATTAAGTTTAGACAGTGTGGAATCAGAGGTTTTGTCTGGTTGTTATAAACCTCAAAAATTTACTCTTTTTAGCTGTCTAATAAATTAATACAGTAAATAAGTGGGCAACAATAACTTAGGCATCTTTTGGCTCTAAAATTATAGTTTTCCCTTTAAAATCTTGTCCTTATTGGCCAAATTTATGTCAAATAATTAGTAGCGTTTCCCATATTCTACTTATTATAATTCTCATAACTTGATAAAGTATAATGGTTTTAAAAGTCAAATAAAGGCAGGTATATGACCTCATTCTCTCGTCTGATACTGGGAGACATCACAGGGAGGAAAATAAGAATTGATGGAAGTAGATTATGAAATTAAAGTCAAAATTGAAATAAATTAGATTAATATTAATATGAGAAATGAAAAAATTGGAACACTTGTAGAAAATGGTTTAGAGAAAGATATGTAGTTCTGGACCATAGTTTAAGAATGAGAATGTCTGCCTTGAAAGTTCATGAAAACTTTATCTAATTCTTCATTAGTACCATAGGAAAAGTTCTATTAGAAGGTTAATGCGGGGCACCTGGGTGGTTCAGTTAAGAGTCTGACTCTGGATTTAGGCTCAGGTTATGATCTTACAGTTTGTGAGTTTGAGCCCCGTGTCTGGCTTTGTGCTGACAGTGTGGAGCCTGCTTGGTATTCTCTCTCTCTCTCTGTCTCTCTCGCTCGCTCTTTCTCTCTCTTTCTGCCCAACCTCTGCTCCTGCTCTTTCTCTCTTTTTTCCAAAGAAATTTAAAAAGTTAAAAAAAAGGTGAATGCAATCTGGTTACTTTTTTCATTTATCATTTTGGATTTTTTTACTGAGAAAACTAGAATAAAAATCATATATGAGCAATTTACTTTCAAAATTTTATTTCTAATACAGAAATAATTATTTTTCATGTTACCTGTATCTAATATTTATTCTTCAAATAGCAATAAATTATATACAATATTAACAGGAAACTATTCTTATAGTTTAGCAATAAATTATATGGAATGATATTAATAGGAAACTATTCTTATAGCTTTGTTAAATCAATAACCAAAGGCAATACTGTTGAACATAAAACTCTAAGACCTTTTTCCCACATTTCGCCTAAATTTGACATAGAGAAATAACTAATCCCTTTATTTTAATTTATACTACATTTAAAGTTCTAATTACTTGACTATGTCAAAATGTGTTCTATATTTTTAGCATGGTCTGACCATTTTAATTTCAGCTTAGTCATATAAAAGAAGATTCAAACATTCTGCAATATTTTAACACGAAATTTCATATTGTGGATTCTACAAAAATAAACTTTTAAAACACATATAATTTTTATTTTTTTATTTTTTTATTTTTTTATTTTTTTAAATTTTTTTTTCAACGTTTTTTATTTATTTTTGGGACAGAGAGAGACAGAGCATGAACGGGGGAGGGGCAGAGAGAGAGGGAGACACAGAATCGGAAGCAGGCTCCAGGCTCTGAGCCATCGGCCCAGAGCCCGACGCGGGGCTCGAACTCACGGACCGCGAGATCGTGACCTGGCTGAAGTCGGACGCTTAACCGACTGCGCCACCCAGGCACCCCAAAACACATATAATTTTTATAGAACACTTTCCTGTTTCATGGTTCAGAGTTGAAAAACTTAAGATTTTAAGAGTAAACTAAACCCACTGGTAGCTCATTATCAGTAACTACACACTATTTAGAGTAGCTTTTTTTTTTTTTTCTTATACAAATGTTACTTGGAGGCACCATTACGATGGCAGAATGACATGGTGGAGGTATTCAGATTTTGAAAAGTTTCTGTGATGATTCCATGACTCTTAATTCTCCTTTTGGAGAGGATTCTCTTCTCTGGAGCCTAACACTGCCATAATGGTAATTTAAGAGAATGACTGTGAGGCTCTTAGATTACCTTGAATATGCATCCAAGAGGACCTCTTGAGGAGTCCTTAATCTGTTATACTACCTCTTCTCCTGTGGCTCCTGTTAAGATTTGTGACCATAAATTCATAATACTTCTCCAGTCCACCAGAATTAGAGAAGAGTAGAAGCAATTGAATTGGGGATGATAAACTTGCAAATAAAATAAGTAGGGATGATCCAATTGGAATGTTCCATGGATAGTCTTTCTGTCTACAGAGAGTGCTGTGGCCTCCACCTCCTGGAATACAATTCATTTTTTTCATTTTCTTATTATATAGATTAATAGGCAGAAGAGAGATTTTAGGTGATACATGGAAAATCATGCTAAAAGAGTCAGCTAAATGATATTAGAGGATTGGAAATATTTCTTCTAGATCTCTGAAATTAGATAAAATAACACTTATTATATTTATTTTACATGATATTCATATGTGCATCCTGCCTGATGACTTGTTGAAGTCTGTAGTCTTTTGAGCTTTTTTTAAGGCATGTGAAAATTGTCACCTTGTAAAATAAGTGTAAAACTGATATGAGATGGCAGCAGTTAGGTTAATAAAATTCAGATAGTGGAAAATAGTTTATTTTAGGAAATAATTTCGCATGTCAGTTATAGCTTAAATTTAAATATATAATTAAGTAGCATTTGAAATAGAGTTTAATTGTTCTGCTCTTAATACAAGTATCTCACATTTTGTAAAACCGCTACATAAAAACAGCAGTTGAATCTTTTAAATATTCAGCACATTAAATGTTTCTTCTCATAAAAATAGAATGAGGAGCCTATTCCCAACTTTTAGGAATCTTAATGTGGAATTCATATCTACAACTGGCCAACATCCTTATCTTCATGAAAAGTAATTTAAAAACTTAAAAATATAAAATTAGGAGATAGGACATAACTATCAAATAAACTTATCAAAATATAATCTAAACTCATAGATAGAAAATAGTCAATCATTCACTATTTATATAAAGAAGCCTTGAAGTAGGAAGTAAAAAAGATAAGTCATCATTCACATATCTTAAAGCTGAAGAGTTATATATATTTTTATATAAAGTAAAAGGTAATAAATATCATAGAGCAGAAGAGTTATATAGTTTTTTAAAGGCAAAATGAAATGGAATAAAAAGTACATTTCTATCTTCATATACTTGCTTTAATGAAAGAGTACTTAAATATGTAACCTGGATTACAATTTATTTTTTTATTTTTTTTTACTTTATTTATGTTAAGTTTTTTTAAATTTAATTTTATTTTTAAATTTACATTCAAATTAGTTAGCATATAGTGCAACAATGATTTCAGGAGTAGATTCCTTAGTGCTCCTTACCTATTTAGCTCATACCCCTCCCTACACCCCCTCCAGTAACCCTCTGTTTGTTCTCCATATTTATGAGCCTCTTATGTTTTGTCCCCCTCCCTGTTTTTATATTATTTTTGTGGATTACAATTTAAAAGGATGAATACACATAATTCAAGCTACATCATAATTATTTTGAGGGAAAAAAAACCCTCTTCTCTATCTAAGGGTATACCTTGGAAATGACTTAGTATAACAATACATAGCAGAGCATAAAGGGATCATAGTTATGAAGACTCACCTTTGGTCTATTAGAATGTCAAAATAATTAGAATAGCATTAGGCGCATTTTGGAACTAACTTTCAATTATCTTGTTTTTAATCTTTCACAACTGAAAGCTTTGCTTGGTGCCTAACAGAATAAATGTGTGGCCAAACAACTAGGTTCTCTTTCATAAAAATAGATAAGTGAAATGTCAACATTCACTCCCTGTCATATCACTATTTAATCATTCATTACTTTATACATATTTTAAGGACTTGTGTACTAAGTAATACTTCAGGCACTCAGTTCCTGAAAATGTATACAGAATCAGGTATCATATAGTCTTTTTTACTTAGGTAAGCTCTCCCTTTTAAATCTAGGGAATGAAAGACTGACTGTTAGCTGCTCCACAGTAGGCAGCCCATCGCAAACACTCAAACATGCAACTTGTTTTCACTACATGGCATACAGCACAGTACTTGGCACATCACAGTCACTGAGTACATTTGTTTGCTGACTAACACATACAGGTAAATGGGAAAAATAATACATTACAGTTTTGTAAATTGTTTTCAGGGCTTGTTTCATGAATGTGTGACTTACCCAGCTATACAGTTCCCTCCCTCCATGTAAGGCGTTAATGCTCAGCTACTGCCATCTTGCAATTGGTAACAATTTTATCTTTGAATACATGTTTTGTAAGTGAAGTTTGATGGGACAATGAGCATGCACTTGGAGCTTGGAGCCCTGGCTCTAAGTAAGGTCCAGCCTCTAGCCACCTTCCCACATTTCCAAGATGTATTTTCCGAGGCAGACTCCCCTGCTCTCTGCCATGCAATCTTCCAATTCCTGTCTCACCCTATCATTGCTGCCACCCTCCACCTGAGTTAGGTGATTATGTTGACCACTGAGGGGTCAGGATCACATTTCTAGGTTGTCTCCTGTCTCCAGAGGGGGTCTGGACATGTGTGTAGGCAGGATCTAGGTTGGGTCTGTTAGCCCTGAGTAGTGTAAAGTTGTGTGTGTGTGTGTGTGTGTGTGTGTGTGTGTGTGTGTTGGCTGTCTATGTTCTGAAGAGGCCATGTCTTACTAGGGGCAAGCTTCTCACCCACCCCCCTCGTGCAGGTAGCAAACAGTTTCTAGAAAGGCAGTTTAAATATTTTTTAACGTTTATTTATTTTTGAGAGAGATAGAGACAGAATGAGAGTGGTTAGGGGCAGAGACAGAGGGAAACACAGACTCTGAAGCAGGCTCCAGACTCTAAGCTGTCAGCACAGAGCCCAACACAAGGCTTCAACTCAAGAGCTGTAAGATCATAACCTGAGCCAAAGTTGAACGCTCAAACGACTGAGCCACTTAGGCACCCCTAGAAAGGCAGTTTAAAGACTGCAGGGGTCCTTCCTTCTACTGTGGGTTGTGTACTGTGGGTACTGTGGGTTGATTACCTAGGGGTGTCTTCTCCCTAAGGGTATCCTTGTGCAGAGGGAGTGACCACTGAACTGGCTCCGTGTCTGGCAAGACCTCTCTTCCTCCTTCCAACCTTTCTGAGTATGGCCTACATTTGTCTGTTCTGGTCTGCTTGAGAAACCTTTAGGGACTCTGATGAGGGAGGAGGGACTATAGAAAAATAATTCTGTGACTTTGATGATTCCACAGATGAGTTAAACATTTTAATATTTGAATTTAAAGGTGTCACTGAGCTATATAAAAATGAATGGTAAAGTTTATGTTAATAATTTGAAATTGTATTTTTCATTACTTAGAAGAACATTAAATGGCAATTAAAAAGCACCATGACAAGTTGAGAGAAAAACTGCAGAAGGAAAAGGCTTTATATTTTAGTATCTTTAATGACTCTTTTTTCCTGCTTTTTGAACAAAGGGTCTTGTAGTTTAATTTTTCAGTGGGCATCACAAATTATATAGCTGAAACTGACTGTTTTAGAGACCAAACCAAATAGAAAAGTGCTGAGAAATACATGGAAGAAAAAAAAGCTATTTGATCTAAAAATTCTATATAGAATTTCAGTCTGATTAAAAGGTCAACAGTTTGTTTTCAATCTTTACAAATTATTTAAATATGAAGACATTTCACATTTTCAATAATGATCAGAATAATCTATCAACCTTGAAAATCTTTTAGTTTAGTTATTACACATTAATGCTTTTTCAATCTTTTATTATATATGTATGTATGTATGTAGGAGAGAGTGCAAGCAAGGGAGGAACAAAGAGAGAGAGGGACAGAGGATTGGAAGTGGGCTCTGTGCTGACAGGCTGACAACAGCAAGCCGATGTGGGGCTCAAACTCATGAACCACGACATCATGACGTGAGCCAAATTTGGATGCTCAACTGACTGAGCCACCCAAGCACCCCTGGTCCTTTATAATATTTAAAAAAAGGAGGCTTTTGGAAAATATATATTTTTAAAACCTAGTGTTTAATAGTAATCTCCAACAAATCAGTTATCCAAATCAGTCAATTTGTTTTGTAGTCAGAGTTTTACTGATGAAATTAAAATGGCTTCCTTCTCCAAAGAACTGCATTGGAAATGAGCAAATAATTGGCTAGCATATTCCTAATTATAAAGTAAAGCCTTATGACCTATGGCAGATATAGATTCTGCACAATGTGATCATATGCATTTATCTTCACTACTAACCACATCTATTTTTGCAGGATTTAAAATATTTTCCTAAACAATCTCTACCAACACTTTTCAGTTTGTGTGAACAAATGCTGTTAACGTTGTTAATGTAGTAATAAGGCATTATAATAGCAATAAGATCTTATTACTTTCTACCAAAGAAAACAGTCATCTTTCCTGCAAAATGTGCAAATGAGAATTCCTCAGAGAAACAGCTGATAACTCTAAGAGCCAACTGCTTAAAATCAAATTTAGGATTAAACACATTTTTCTAGCAATGTATGATCACCAAGAAAAAAAAACAAACATGATTGCTATTAAAGGATGGTTTAGAGTTGATTAAAACCTTTTGTTGAAAATTCTGTAAGCATAGCATCAGAGGATTTAGTGAGCATGAAATTTAGTATGTGGTAAAGAAAATATATGCAATAACTTTCTAGACAAATTCCTACTTAAATTTAAGATTTTTCCCTTTTTTATTACCACTGCCTGCAAGTCTTTTATATATTCACAGATTTTCTCTTCAACTCATGATCTGCTCAAGTGTTATGCTATCAAGAAAGGTATTTTTGCTTTCCCCATGTAAAATGCCCCCTTCTCTTTCTTCCAAATCTCCTATTGGGACATATCACTATTTGCCACTAAAACATGGTATGTATGAAGTCAGGGACACTTAACTGGTTTTTGTTGTTGTTGTTTATTTGTTTTTCTCCTTTATTTGCTATATACCACTAGTTCATATAAGAGTTCCTGGCACACAGTAAATATTCAATAAATATTTTTGAATGAATTAATGGATAAGTTAATGAATGCAAGACAACTCAAATCATCTCCTATTTCTGTTAATGCAAGTCAACAGAGATTTATGAATCAATACAGACAATGTAGGTTGAGAATATTCTTAGTCAAAAACACATCATCTTTGCTCTCAAGAGGCTCACATGTTGGCTGGAAAAGCAAAATATTAAAAAATACATATTTATGTTTCAGTGAGATATAAAAATGTGTGCTATTGAACATAGCTGACTGGGAGCGGTTCAATTTCTTCATTTGTTGACTGAGAACTGAGGCACCAACTAACCTCAGCAAATTAACTTCTAAAGTCTAAGATTAGCCTTTTCTAGATTACTCAAAAGATGCATGCTACAAAAAGGCACTAGACTTGGATGTAATTTGATAGTTGTCAGGAGTAAGAAAAGTTTATAATCATCCACACTCTATTATAAGTTAATATTTGGCTGAACCATAAAGTTATTTAGTTTTGATTAATTAGACAGACATTTCAATTATCTTCCATAAATAAAATATCCGGCATACTTTTCAGAAAAGAAACACTTCTTGGACATGAAAGTTTTATCCTTCAATATAAGGTGTTTGTAGGTTTTTTAATATGTAATTTTCTTGTGTTTAAGAAATATGAAAAATACAAATAATAGGGCATCTCTCTTAAATTATCATTATTGCCTTTTTGAAGAAACTTATACCATTAGCTTGTGTTCAGTGTATATTTAGTAAGCATTTAAAACATACTGATTTTTTTTTACTTTGAGTAGACTTGCACAGATTCTAGAAAAATAAGTATTTGTTGTCAATAATTTTGACAGGATTGTGAGAGATATCCTGAGATAAAATAATTTAAAATACAGACATAAAGATGAATGAATGTTTACAGTGTCCTTAATTACCTACTCGAACAATGTATAAAAGGTTGGCATTTGAGATAGACTGTATTTCCAAAATGAAGCAAACCATAAATCAAATAGATATCTCAAGTTTATATATATGAGAATTTGGTTTATTTAAATCTATTTTCAATGCTAGTTCAATTAATTATTGCTGCCTGAGCAAATATACGAAATCTCCAACCAAAATATGAGCCTAAGGCAAGACCTATGCAGAATAGTCATCCAATGGCAGAGAGAAGAGTGTTAAATGTACATTTTAAGAAACCAAGGAATTAGACAACCTGGTTCTGACAAGAATTGCTTTAAAGACCCGTTAGCAAATATCAGCAGAATTGGTTTGTAATTTAGCATTTCTTTCACTTTGAACATGGTCCCTAAAGGTTTTTGCAGATGTCAGGATATCTACAAACACAATTTGTTTCAGGTTGACTATCCATGATTAACATTCTCTTTTACTGTCTATGAGCTGAATAATTCCTTTTACTGCACTACACACCTTAGTTTTCCTATCATGCACTAAAGATTAAAATAAAATGTTTTCTAGGTGTTACTTTCTAAATGAAACACTTTTAAAGACCATTTAAATACACTATGAAAATAGAAGATTGCAAAAATAGCTCTGAGGGATTGTAGAAGTCAGTTAATTAAGGTTTATTGCAAAGATTCCTAATTATGGGAGTCATAGTTTTAAATCTATAATCTTATTTAACCGACTGGAATCAGAATAATCAAGGAATGTTTCTCCTAACTACAGCTAAGTGGCTCTAAGTGATTTGGATTTTTTTTTATATTTGTTTAATTATAAACAGAGAACAAACAATTAAGTCAGGGTTATTTAATATGGTTTCCTTAATATTTCTTAAAAATAAGAAAAGATATATACATATTAGTCAACTACATTAAAGAAAAGGCAATTCAATGAATATATTCTCTTTATCTCCATGTTTCACACTGCACACACAAAAAGTAGTGAAAAGATAATACAGTTGTCTCTAATATTTTATTTCATTACTCCTACACGTGTCACCTCATAAACAATATTATTATTTTGCTGATTTTATTTTCCCCTGTTTATAGCCCTGATAATATAACAGCATCTTCTGCTAAATGGTTGATTCCCTAACTTGTCTTGGCTATTTTACAGACACTCACCACTCATTTCTTCAAATTTTAAGTTATATCTTCAGTCCCTTCCTCAAATCCTGCTGTACCTCTGCAATATATCAACTTTTTAGATAACTTGGGTACATTAGTTATCACTACCTAATCCCTCAGTTGCTTACCCTTTCTTTGCTTGGTTCCTTCTGCTCTGAATCCTTTTCTTTGTCCATCCCAATCTCCTTTTGCCTACTCATCTCTCAAAACAAAACTTAATATAAATGTCAGCTCCTCAGGGAAACTTCATTCCCCAGACTTGGAGAAGACGCTCTCAGAGCACCTTGCTCTTCTCTGTAGTGGGACTTACCACATACGAGTTATATATTTGTCAAACTATTTTTTTATTATCTGCCTCCCCACCAGAGTGTAAAGTTCATAAGGGCTCATTCATCAATGTCTATATGTCGAATAAATTAAAGGTTTTATGAGCAGCATGTATCACTGTTCCATTTTAGTATAAAAACAATGATATGTAACCTACAGTTAATAAGAAAAATCTTTGACTCTGGTCCCCTTAGTCCAACAAAATTGTAATGTATTATCTACCAGATAACTTTGGAAAGTGTTTCAAGTTGCTTTAAGGAGATGTTCCAAAGAGACCCAAGTGGGATGATGGAACATACCTTCTTCAATTTGCAACAGTAAAACTATTATCTTATTATAAAAAAGGCTGGCACACATTATGATGTCTGAAGTCTCGTTCTAGGAAACTAGTTACTATTAGCTCCTTTTTATACCCAACACTCGGATATGATATGATAAGAGTAACTTATACATGCACAGACACAGACTGAGTTATTTTATACTGTTCCCCTTGCTTAAAGCATTTTCTTTTTTTTAAATTTTTTTATTATTATTTTTTCTTTTTTTTGTTTTTTTTTTTCTTTTAAAAGCATTTTCATTTTTAAAGATGTGATTCTCTACTGTCTGAAGTTCAGGTACAATGAGACAAGGCCTTCTTGGTATGTCTCAAAATTGATCTGGAGACAGTCACTCATACTTACTTGTAGAGCTGGTCATAATATATTTTTTGTTAGTGCAAGATAAATGTATTTTAATATTCAGTAGCTCACTGCCATCCTGCATATGTCTATTTGAATTCCAGTTAACGTACAGTGTTATATGAGTTTCAGGTGTACAATACACTAATTCGACGATTCCATACATCACCTGGTGCTGCTCATCACAAAAAGTGCACACCTTAATCTCTTTCACCTATTTAACTCATCCCACAACTATCCTCCCTCTGGTAACTATCAGTTCATTCTCTATAGTTAAGAGTCTGTTTCTTGGTTTCACTCTCTCTTTTTTTTCTCTTTGCTCATTTGTTTTTTGTTTCTTAATATACACATATGAATCAAATCATATAGTATTCATCTTTCTCTGGCTTATTTTTCTTAGCATTATTCTCTCTAGCTCCATTCATATCATTGCAAATGACACAATTTCATTCATTTCTATGGCTGAATAATATTCCATCATATATATATTCACCACATCTTCTTTATCTATTCATCAACTGATGGATATTTAAACTGTTTCCATAGTTTGGCTATTGTAAATAATGCTGCTATAAACATAGGGGTGCATGTATCTCTTTGAATTAGTGTTTTTGTATATTCTGAGTAAACAGCCAGTAGTGCCATTGCTGGATCATCGGGTAGACCTATTTTTAGCTTTCTGAGGAACTTCCATACTGTTTTCCACAGTGGTTGCAGTAGTTTGCATTCCTACCAACAGTGCAAGAGGGTTCCTTCTTCTCCACATCCCGTCAACACCAATTGCTTCTTGTGTTGTTGATTTTAGCCGTTCTAACAGGTGTGAGGTAATATCACATTGTTGTTTTGATATACATTTCCCTGATGGTAAGTGATAATGAGCATCTTTTCGTGTGTCTGTTGGCCATCAGTATGTCTTCATTGGAGAAAGGGCTATTCATGTCTTCTGCCCATTTTTAATTGGATTATTTATTTTAGGGTATTGACTTTTATAAGTTCTTTATATATTTTGGATACTAGCCCTATCAGCTATATCATTTGTAAATACCTTCTTGCATTCCTTAGGTTGCCTTTAGTTTTGTTGATTTTCTTTTACTGTGCAGAAGCTTCTTATTTTAATGCAGTTCCAATAGTTTATTTTTTCTTTTGTTTCCCTTACCTCAGGAGACAAATCTAGAAAAAAGTTGCTATGGCCAAAGTCAAAGAGGTTACTGCCTGTGTTCTCTTCTAGGATTTTTGTGGTTTCAGTTCTTACATTGTATCCATTTTGAGTTTATTTTTTTATATGGTGTAAGAAAGTGGTCCAGTTGCATTCTTTTGAATGTTGTCCAGTTTTCTCAATACCATTTGTTGAAGAGATTGTCTTTTTCCCATTGGATATTCTTTTCTGCTTTGTTGAAGATTAGTTGGCCATATGTTTGTGGGTCCATTTCTGGGTTTTCTATTCTGTTCCATTGATCTATGTGTCTGTTTTCATGCCAGTGCCAAACTGTTTTGATCACTACGGTTTTGTTATGATGCCTCCATCTTTGCTTTTCTTTTTCAAGGTTGGTTTGGCTATTTGGGGTCTTTTGTGGTTGCATATGAATTACAGGATTGGTTGTTCTAGATCTGTGAAAAATGCTGTTAATATTTTGATAGGGATTGCATTAAATGTGTAGACTGCTTTGGGTAGTGTAGACATTTTAACAACATTTGTTCTTCCAATCCATGACCATGGAATATCTTTCCTTTTTTTTTTTTTTTTTTTTTTTTTTTTTTTTTTTTTTTTTTTTTTTGCCTTTAATTTCTTTCATCTGTGTTTTACAGTTTTCAGAGTACAGGTCTTTCCACTCTTTGGTTAGGTTTATTCCTAGGTATAAAATGATTTTTGGTGCAATTGTAAATAGGATTGATTCCTTGATTTCTCCTTCTGCTGCCTCAGTATTAGTGTATAAATGTAACAGATTTCTGTACATTGCTTTGTATCCTGTGACTTTACTGCATTCATTTATCAATTCTAATAGTTTCTTGGTGGAGTCTTTTGGGTTTTCTATATATATATGTAGTGTCATTTCATGTCCAAACAGTGAAAATCTTAACTTCTTTACTGATTTAGATGCCTTTTATTTCTTTTTTTAATCTTTAGGTCTTTATTTTTTGTACTTTTTTATTGAGGCATAACTGACATACATTTTATTAGTTTCAGAAGTACAACATAATGATTATATAACTGTATATATTATGAAATGATCACCACAATATCTAGGTAACATCATCATCACATATAGTTACAGAATTTCTTTTCTTGTGATGAGAACTTTTAAGACATACTCTCAGCAACTTTCCAATATGCAACACAATATTATTAACTATAGTCACCATGTTGTACATTACATCTCCATGACATTTATTTTATAAATGGAAGTTTTGACTCCCTTTACCTATTCTTCCTACTCTTCACCCTCTGCCTCTGGCAACCATCAATCTATTTTCTGTATCTATGATCTCATGTTTTGTTGTTTTGTTGTTTTTTATATTCCACATTTGAGATCATGTAGTATTTGTCTTTCTCTGACTTACTTCACCTAGCATAATGCCCTCAAGGTCCATCCATGTTGTTGCAAAAGGCAAGATTTTATCCCTTTTTATGCCTGAATAATATATATATATATATATATATATATATATATATATATATATATACATTTGTTCTTTTTTAAATGAAATAATTAATTTTCTTCATGTAAGCTGTTTTCTTTCTTTAACTTAAATTTTTAAATAGTTAACATACAGTGCAATAATGGCTTTAGGAGTAGAATTCAGTGATTTGTTATTTACCTACAACACCCAGTGCTCATCACAACAAGTGCCCTCCTAAATACCCCTCACCCATCTAGCCCGTCCCCCACCCACCTCCCTCCATCAACCCTCAGTTTGTTCTCTATCATTAAGAATCTCTTGAGGTTTGTTTTCTTTTATTTCTTTTTATTGTCTGATTTCTCTGTCTAGGACTTCTAGTACTATGTTGAATAAATGTGGTGAGAATTATCTTGTTCCTGCTGGTCATAATATTTTATTAAATATTTTGTGTATTTTAGCTCAGTTTAGGTCCTTTATGTACTTTTCAAATAAAATTTAAATATATTTTTATATTTCTTATCATTTATATCTAAAATACAGTTAAATTAAATTATCAATAATTATTTCTTAATACTCTTCAACAAAGAAAAATTAATTGAGGAGGACTATTTAATAATATTATCCTTCCAGAATGTATCATCTCAACATATGGATACTATATTTTGTTTTGTGCCTAATTAACCTTCTGTCCTCAAAGCAATATAGTTTTAATGAATTCTATCATTTTAAAAGTGAGAAACAATTATATTCTGTCTTTCTGCTAAGTGGAAGAGTAGACTAAGTAACTCTTCTAACCCTAGAATGAAAGACTGCTGAATATAATATGTATGAAAATATGTAAACACAGTTACATATATATTTTATTTAAAGTGATACACTGTCTTTATCCCTCAACTTAATTATATATACCCTATAGTTAAGAATGATTGTTCTGAGTTGTATTTTTTTGACCCAGCTACAGCCAAAAGGCCTTAGAAGTAATCTGCTAATGCTGAGAGGAACAGAAGACCCTAATCTGTTTTATCCTGAAGATACTTTGACAAGATTTTGTTGATACTATGGGAAAGAAGGAAAAAAAAAAGAGGAAATAGGAATTCCATTTTAATAGCCATAAAGCAAATTCTATGGTGTGTAACTATTTGCTAAATGAAGGGGAAAGTTGCATGGTAAATACAAAGATGATGATTGTATGGCACTATTTGGCTTTGCTTTATTTATTAGATGCATTTCTGAAGATTATTGACAATGGGAATTTATGTTTAATACTTTAAATAAAAGTCACATTCATCTACAATGTTCTTAGTAAAATGTTAAAGCTTTCTTTCTGTGCATTTTACAGGTTTATCAATGTTTTTTTAACTTTTTGTTTTACAATAATTATAGTTTCATAAAAATATGTATAGTGAAGTCTCATACACACTTTACTCAGCCTCCTCAGTATTAACTATTTGCATAACTATGGTACAAATTCAAACGCAGAAAAATGACATTGGTAAAATCCACTGGGCATGTTGTGTGTGTGTAGCTCTATGAACTTATCATACATGTAGCTTAATGTAACTACCACCACAAAAGATATGTAACTGTATTATCATCAAAGCTCTCTCCTGCTCTTGATAGCCATATCCCTCTCTCCCAAATCCCAGTTCTGGCTACCACTTATCTATTCCTCATGTCTATAATTATGTTATTTGAAGAATGTTAAATAAGTGAATCACACAGTATGCATCCTTTTGAGATTGGCTTAAAGTTCATCTAAGCTATGTGTATCAATAAATTGTTCCTTTTTGTTGCTGAGTAGTATTTCAACACTTTCAATATACTTCTATTTTAAATATCACCATCTTCTGCCTTTAATGTACCCCCATGTCCAAAATTCATATGTTGAAATTCTAACCTCAGTACCTCAGAACGTAACTGTATTTGGAGATAGGGCCTTAAAAGTAGTAATGAAGGTAAAATGAAGACAGGCTTCAGAATGAAATCAACCTTGCTGACACCTTATTCTTGGACTTCTAAACTCTAGAACTATAAGAAAATAAATTTCTGTTGTTTAAGCCACATAGTCTATGGCATTTGTTAAAGCAGAGCTAGCCAACAAATACAATGTGTAAGAATAGTTTTATCTTTCTTTATAAATTGTCTCATATATATATGCTCATATATAACAATACTTTCTGCTATGAGACAATTCTTTGTGTGTCCACATAATTTATGAATGCTTTTCAAAGGGAGTTTTTAAAATCTCTGATGCTTTTACTGTATCATGTACTGCAATAAATCATGTTTATGAGGGAGTTAAAGAAAATACACACTTATAAAAATCATAGGGGTATTCCTGCCTAACTATGTTGCAGTAAAAATCTATAGTGTTATGATGGGGGCATTTAACTGAAAGCAATTGGATTTTTAAAAAAAGACAATGTAACTACTTTTTACAAATGGTACCTAACAACAGCATTTGGATTCATTTCTGGATATTTTTTTTGCTCTTTTCAGAGTGGATAATAGTTAAACATGTTAGCTGTGATGTTTGTACAACATAGATATGCATTATAATTAATATTAATTCTTACTATTTATTTGATATGGAAAAGAAATGGCACCATAAGTGGAATAACTAGATTTCAATTCACTTAGCAACATTTTTTTTATCTGATGTTTGTTGGTAAGTTAATATGGACTTGCTCATTAAGATGTATTTGTATAGGATTATATCAAAAGCAATGCATAAACATTAGCGAGAAGCCTTATATCTAATTAACCTTACTAATAAGTTACTAAATAACCTTACTAATAAAAAAATATCTTTCTGGACCTTAGGAAGCAGCAAGAACAACAACCAGAAAATCACTTCTCTGGCATATAGAGTATACAACCACACCTCAGTGAATATAATTCCACCAGGGATATTATGCATCGAAAAGGAATTATGGGTTTGTTTAGAGAGAACAGCAGTGGAACTTACCATCTTGATCCGTGGTCACTGTAATAGCTGTGAATGGCTTGGGAGAAAAACTCAACTCAGAAACTCCATTCATGGCTTCTATTTCAAAGGTGTAATTCACGTGAGACACAAAGTCAAGTACTATCACGGAATTGTTGATGAGGCCAGAATGTCTTGGGATGAAGCGGAGTCCTCCACCACAGTCCTCACACTGGCTGGTATCTAAGCCACATTTCTTACAGATTACACTGTATGTGAGATCTTTTCTCCCTCCTGTGTCACTTGGTGGGCTCCATTCCAAAATAAGGGCTGTTTCATTGATGTTAAAAGCCACATTCCTAGGAGCTGAAGGTGGCCCTAGAGAAAAGCAATTAAAAAACAAATGTACATGTGTAGGACAATGAATGAGAGGGTGCTACCTTGAAAACTTAATCAATAAACATTTGTCTTTTATATTAGTTTGAGCTCTTTCTTCTAATGGGAACCATAAAGAAATATGGTGAAAAACATCTGATTAAGTCTAGTAAGAAAGGAATCTTAGGGGTGAAGATGGTCTATATATTAACTTTTTGATATATGAATATGAGTATTTAATATCAAAGCCAAAGATCTCCAAAATATATGGTAATTATACTTTGAAAATTTGTTTACTGAAATATATAATAATCAAACATTATTTAAATTATGTGATGATTTTAATTACGTCTTAATAATTATATCACCATTTTCAAAGTTTGAAAAATAATAGCATACATATACAAAACATACTGTCTTCAGTCTTTCAGTCTTCATACTATATTCGGTATATAGATAAAACTCCCACTTATCACCTTTGACAATCCCTAAGGATCTATTTCTTGTAGGTTGAGAAAAAAGTTATAGGTTTTAGGTAGACAAAGAGTTTGGAAGAAGAGGAAGAGAAAGGGAAGTTGGAAGCAGCAGAAAGGCTTTTACTAAGGCCTTGCCAATTTCATGGAATAAAAGTATTATATGGATGGGATAAAGGAGGGTATACATAAGATATGATTAGACTTTTACTTAGATTAACTGTACAAAACACAAATAAGTGTGTTTTAAAAGCTAACAGGAGATCCACAGAATCTTCTTTATCATCAAAACTCTGCATAAACCAAGTCAGTCCTAACAAGGGCATGAGCATCTTTCCTCAGTCTCTTTTCTCTCTATTTTTCCATATGGATCTCACTGCATAGAGTACTTCATATCCTTTAACTACTCCAGTCTTTTCTTAAAATTGTGTCAATAAACTTTTACACTTATGTGAGTACTTCAAACCTCAGTTTGGTATTATTCACTGTACAAACATTAACCAATGGTCTGTTCAGTGTCAGGCACCACACTATATGTGAAATAATACAGAATCCTTTATCTAAGAGACTATGCTTTTTATAAATACTTTAAAAATAATTCATTGAATAAGTAACTAATGAAATAACATTCCTGCCATTCTTTAGAAAAAAATTAGCTTAAAGGAAATCTAAAACAATTCCTCAAATTTATGCTATCTAGAAAATTTGCTTAGATGATGGGAGGGAATTATCTACAACTTTCTTTCCACAGGAAGAGATTAAAGTTTTGGGATAGGCTCCTTTTGGATTTCAGGATACAGTCATTAATCATGAAATAAATATTTTTAAGTGACTACTATGTGTCCCAGACACTCTGCTAGATCTTGGACTTACAGTGTGAATGTAATAGACATAATTCCGATTTTGTTATTTACATTTTAGTTGAATGGCAGATAAACACACACATAAACCATAATAAAATTCAAATTATAATAAGTGCAATTGCAAAATCAAAAGGAAAGGAGCTGAAATACACATTATCACAAGAACTAATCTGGAGAAACATTTTGAGAAAGCCTCATGGACTTAGTGAGGAAGATGTCAGAGGAGTGAGAATACTAAGGGTAGAAGGTTCTTTAGTCAAGAAAGATCTTAAAATAGTCATGGAACTGGCAGATAATCACTGTGGCTAGAATGCAAAAGGAAAAAAGCAAGAAGTGAGGGTTTGTTTTTTTTTAAGTTTACTTTTGGTTTTGCTTTTTGTTTTGTTTTTTGTGTGTGTATGTTTTTAAGAGGGAGAGAGAACCAGTGGGGGAGGGGCAGAGGGAGAAGGGATAGAGGATCCAAAGCAGGCTCTGTGCTGACAGCAGACAGCCTGACGTGGGGCTTGAACTCATGAACCGTAAGATCATGATCTGAGTCAAAATCAGATGCTTAACTGACTGAGACACCCAGGAGACCCAAGAAGTGAGTTTAAAGGAATAAGAAAGGGTTGGATAACACAAAACTTCTAGGGTCATTAGAATGAGTCTGGACATTTTTCTGTGTACAACAGAAACAGACTTACAGATTTAACATATGGAGGTAATGTGTTTTAAAAAAAAACATTCTGGTTGCAGTGTAGGGAATAGTCTTAATAAGCATAGGGAACTTATTAGTAAGATCTGTCATACAGTGTTACAGTAGCATAACATTACTCATAAATGTGCATGACTATGTATTGGGTTTGAGATATTAAGAATTGTTATTTTATATTTTCCTTTTTCTTTTTGTTGGATCCTGATAAAAGCAACCTGATGGGTAGGGGCCTCAGCCATCTGTTTGTATATCACCTAAAGTCTGACCTAGAAATGGGGTGGTTAGGTTTTCTAAAAGGTTTCTGCATACTTTGCTTTATGCCATTTCATGTTCCAGAAAGTTGCAGAAACGTCTGCCTTCAGAAAGTAAAATATGGAAGGCATTACAAACTACAGCAAAGGGACACATGTTGCTTTTTGCCTCCAACCTAGACGTAGGCCTGGGAGATAAAGATTCATTATCATTATCATAAAAAGGTCTTCCTACAGAATGACATATTCATATTGTTGCTCTTTTCTCTTATTTATAATGGAAAACATGAATTATTATTCACTTATATTTTCATGAATAGGAAGAATGTTATCAATTATGTTATGGGTGTCTGCAAGTATATAACTGTCCGCCTGGAGATACTTTCAAAAAAAGGCAGACACCCTTCTTACTCAAGGGCCCTCATACCAATTTGCATGACGATTAAATAGCTTTTTAATTGCTGTTAAATTATGCCAGCTAAACTGTGATTTCATGCAAATATTAAGCTGTAATGACATGCAGTGAATCATTTACTAAGATTTAAAACTTGGAACAAAGAGAGACAATTAATTCTAATCCTCAGATTCAAGCAAATTATCTGTCACTGGGCTTTTATGAATGTGGCCTGATTGCTTTGTTATCATTTATAAATTATACAAAGATTATGTGACATTGGAAAAAAAAAACCTGGTGCAATAGCCCTTTTGGAGACATCTGTATAGAAAACTCTCAGGGATTTCCTTATGTTGATTTTTTTTCTTTAAAGGAAACAAGTAATTCACATAGAAGAGACTTCACCCTCCAGATTGACTTCATAAGAGAAGGACAATTATTCTGATTTGCAACTAGCTGTTTTTCAAGTCCATCGTATATTAAACCTTACAATAAAACTACAGTTTTACTTCTACTAGTGTATCTAGCAAGTATACTTTTAATCTTTTGCTTCAGTTTGCATTCCCCTGTGACACGTTTAAAGAATAAAGGAATGTTATTTTAATAGCAACTTATGAAACAGCCTGGTGGCAGTACAGTCTATTCCCAGAAAAGCATCTGAGTCTACAGCCCCCATATTCCTCTCAGTAGCAAAGGCCAGGTGGGCTATGATTTTTGTTTTATTTCATTTTACGTAAAAAAAATTAAAAATAGAACTGTATTTCCCAAAATATATCCTTTCAATATTTCTAGCCCCATGAGATGTCACACAAAAAATGAGCTTAGTTCTCAAATTAAGACTCCTCTGGTAGACTGATACTGAAACGAAAAATAATACAATTTACTTTGCTTTGTTGAATCCAACATTTCTAAACATTTATTCATAGAACCTTATTTTCCAAGAAGCATCTACAGGAATACTAGCATTCTGCAGAACACTCTTAAAGGCTGACACTGAACGACAGCAAACTTAAGGATCATATTTAAGTTACTACATCAATTGCTATAGATTTAGACACCATGATTATAATTGTAGAAATACAGTAACTCACAGATAAACGTGGATCTTTTTCAAATTGACTCAAGACTAATTATTCATCTATGATATAGCTAGTTGTGTTTGCAGATGCATTTTCTAACCTTAAGAACAATGAAAATTTGATCCAAATAACTGAGAGTATCAAGTTATGGAAGGCTATTTTACTAAACTATATTTTATGAGTTAAGTTACTCCTTGGCAATCATTTAAATGTGTTTGTTAATTTTATGACTATCATGAATATAGTAGTATATGTCTCCAGAAGCAAGGGAAACAAAAGCAAAGGGGACTATTGGGACTCCATCAAGATAAAAAGCTCCTACACAGTGAAGGAAACAATCAACAAAACTAAGAAGCAACCTATGGAATGGGGGAAGATATTTTCAAATGACATATATGATAAAGGGTTACTATCCAAAATCTATAAAGAATTCATCAAACTCAACACCCAAAAAACAAATAATCCAGTGAAGAAATGGGAAGAAGACATGAATAGACACTTTTCCAAAGAAGACGTTCAATGGCTAACAGATACATGAGAAGATGCTCAATATCACTCATCATCAGGGAAATACAAATCAAAACTACAATGAAATGTCACCTCACACCTGTTAGAATGGCTAAAATTAACACAGGAAGTAAGTGTTGGCAAGGATGTGGAAAAAGGGAACCAACCCTCTTACATTATACTGGTGGGAATGCAAACTGGTGCAGCCACTCTATAATTTAATATGGAGGTTCCTCAAAAAGTTAAAAATAGAACTACCCTACAAACCAGAAAATGCACTACTAGGTATTTATCCAAAGGATACAAAAATACTGATTCAAAGGGACACATGCACCCCAATGTTTATAGCAGGAGTATCAACACTAGCCAAATTCTGGAAAGAGCCCAAATGTCCACTGACTGTTGTTATATATATATATGTGTGTGTGTATATAGATACGTGTATCTATATATACACACACATATATATATACGTGTATATATATGTATACGTATCTATATACACGTATCTATATACATATATATACGTACGTACGTATATATATACATATATACACGTACGTACATATATATATACACATATATATACGTATATACACATATATAGAGAGTGTATATATATACATATATATACGTATATATATATACACACACACATATACAGATAGATAGATATAGATAGATATAGATATAATAAATATATATATCACATATATACACTCACACATACACAATGAAATATTACTCAGCCATCAAAAACAATAAAATCTTGCAATTTGCAATGATTAGGATGGAGCTAGAGCATATTATGCTAAGTGAAATAAGTCAGTCAGAGAAAGACAAATATATGATTTCACTCATATGTGGAATTTAGGAAACAAAACATATGACTGGGGGATAAAAGAGACAGAAAAATCATAAAACAGACTCTTAACTAGAGAGAACAAGCTGAGGGTTTCTGGGGGATGGGGTGGGAGGATGGGTTAAATGGATATTAAGGAGGGCACTTGCTGTGATGAGCACCGGGTATTGCACATGTACAAAATTCTACTATTGAAACTAATATTACACTGTATGTTAACTAACTAGAATTTGAATAAAAAGTAAAATAGGGGCACCTAGGTGGCTCAGTCGGTTGAGCGTCTGACTTCAGCTCAGGTCATGATCTTGCGGTCCATGAGTTCGAGCCCCTCATTAAGCTCTGTGCTGACAGCTCAGATTTTGGAACCTGCTTGGGATTCTATGTCTCCTTCTCTCTGCCCCTCACCTGCTCACTCTCTCTCTCTCTCTCTCTCTCTCTCTCTCTCTGTAACATAAATAAACATCAAAAAAATGCATATAATAGTACAGTCACCTAATAAATGGGAATTTCTTTATATCTATGAGTTTACAAAGGAGAGAAAAATTGTTCTATGTTAATGTATCCCAAAAAGAACATTTAAAAAATATATTGAACCATCTAGAGATGTCTAGGTAAATAATTTTGCAAATGAGTAAACTGTAAAATATACTAAAGAAAGATAAACACATAGGAATAGTTCATATGAAAAAGTACATTTCTGTATTTTAATAATGTACTACAATATAGGTTGCCAGATTTGCATATGGACATAATTTAAAACTCTAAAAGCCATCTTACTCTTTGAATTATTGCTCTTAACTTTAACTTTTATCTATAGCCATATTATTAATCTAATGTCCTTCCTATATGATCTTTGAAAAATGTATTTAATAAGTGTATCTGTAAACAGAATTCTGTATTTTCCTACTCTAAGCCACTTTGTGCTCTAAGTTTTGCTCACAAAAGGTTTGTATATTTGGAAATAAATGGTAAGTAATCACAAACATGGAGCTTCCACCTCATTGGAGGGAAGATAAATCAATTTAGTCAGATAAAGCAATGAGGCCCAGGAAAGTACTATAATTATGTCAAGGCCATACAGTGTACTAATGGTAGGATGATCCCTAGGTCTTTTTATATTTATATTTTTTTAACTCTACTACATGTATTCATCCTATAGGTAAAAAACACATGTGATATTAAAAGTATCTTACAGTGCTTTGCTTAGAAAGTATTGCCAAATACAAATTTTCAAAACATACAAATTAGAAATATATTGCATTCTGATGGCAGGTTCTTGAATAATGTTATCTTATAGCATTTTTTAAATGTTTTTATTTATTTTTTTTAATTTTTTTTTTTTTCAACATTTTTTTTTTTATTTATTTTTGGGACAGAGAGAGACAGAGCATGAACGGGGGAGGGGCAGAGAGAGAGGGAGACACAGAATCGGAAACAGGCTCCAGGCTCCGAGCCATCAGCCCAGAGCCTGACGCGGGGCTCGAACTCACGGACCGCGAGATCGTGACCTGGCTGAAGTCGGACGCTTAACCGACTGCGCCACCCAGGCGCCCCTGTTTTTATTTATTTTTGAAGGAGAGAGAGAGGGCATGAGCAGGGGAGGAGAAGAGAGAGGGAGACACAGAATTGGAAGCAGGCTCCAGGCTCTAAGCTGCCAGCACAGAGCCTGATGCAGGGCTCGAACCCACAAACTGTGAGATCATGACCTGAGCCGAAGCCACATGCTCAACTGACTGAGCCACCCAGGTGCCCTGATCTTAAAGCATTTTAAAACAATTTTATATACAGAAGAGCAATTGAAAATTAAAATTTTAAGATAAATATTGCTCAAAATACAGCAGCGAGTACACTTCAAATTCTTTGTATTTCACGTATTTTCATTTTCTTCAATATGTTTGCACCTACTTCAGTAATGAAATCGACGTTCAAAATTAACACTTGCTATCCATTGAGGCACCTGGGTAGGTCAGTTGGCTGAACAGCTGACTCTTGATTTAGGTTCAGGTCATGATCTCACAGTCAGTCATGGGATCAAGTCCTGCATCAGGCTCTGTGCTGAGTGTGGAGTCTGCTTAGGATTCTCTCTCTCTCTCTCTCTCTCTCTCTCCTTCTCTCTCTGCCCCTCTCCGATTCACATTCTCTCTCTCTCTCTCTCTCTCTCTCTCTCAAAATAAATAAACTTACCAAAAAGAGAGAAAAAAAGACTTGCTATCCATTTACATTTTCATAGTACTGTGAATGGTGACTTAGATAATTCTTTTTAGATTCTCCATTACTTCTAAAACTCACAATTAAAGGAAACAAATGACAAAAATCTTATCGGCCAAATACCACTCACTTCCAGAATAAAAGCTAAACCTCTCAACCTTGTCACCACGTGTCTTCATAACCAGGTCTCTTGCTCCCTTTTGCTGCATGTCAATGCTTTTGTACATGCTGTTCCTTTATGTCCTTTGTTCTGTGGAAGATTCCTACTCATCCTTCAGTTTCCAATTTAGGTGTTACCCACTTGTGGCATTTTCCTATTGGTCCTGAGGCAGAAATGAGCAGTTTTATACTTTCATAGGTATGAATTTTTAAAATATAGCCAGCATCTTGAGCACTCATTTTGTTCTAAGATGTGTACTTCTTACTTCACATGATTTCATTCATCTCATAATAAACCCAAAAGTTTATTCATCTTTTGGTGATGAAAAAAAAACCCAAAATGGTTATTCATCACCATTCATAGAAGATGTGACTAACACTTAACAAGGGTACATATTGCACTGAAATACTTGTATTACTGTACACAAGTTTATCCTGGTCCAGCCTGATCCAAAGGCAACATGTGCTTTTACTAAGGGGACAAATAGAATGCATGGCATTATGCAATCCTCCAATAATTATTTTTCAAATAGTGCAAATTTTGACAAATATTGGAGAATAGGAAGTTTGAGGTTATGATCTTTCAAGATCCTGGTGTTATTGGTGAAGGATAGACTCACATAACTTGAAAATAAAGAAGTGGAAGGAAAGCATATGTTACAGTAACTGAGATTAACTAACAAAGACCCATAAACAAAAAGGGCAGTCACCCATGTCTCTATACATTGGGAAGGAACTTACAACTTCTCAAATTTTAAATTTGTTAAGAACTTTTAAATTCCATGGGGCGCCTGGGTGGCGCAGTCGGTTAAGCGTCCGACTTCAACCAGGTCACGATCTCGCGGTCCGTGAGTTCGAGCCCCGCGTCAGGCTCTGGGTTGATGGCTCGGAGCCTGGAGCCTGTTTCCGATTCTGTGTCTCCCTCTCTCTCTGCCCCTTCCCCGTTCATGCTCTGTCTCTCTCTGTCCCAAAAATAAATAAAAAAACGTTGAAAAAAAATAAATAAATAAATAAATAAATTCCTTAAAACACTTAAGAATTTGAAAAGTAAACACTTGTGGCCCCAAATTTCTATGCTATAGAGCACAGATATAATTTTACCTGGGAAAAATTCCAAGAAATGGTTATCGGCCACCCTTATCAATTCAGAAAAACAAAAAAGGAAACCCATAGAATAACTAATTGTATGAATCACAGAAATGTATTATTGCTGTACAGGTCAAGAGTTAAATGCAAAAACACATGTATGATAAAAGCACACTAAAATACAAATGAAATAATGAGAAGTCTGGCTTTGTGTCTTCTGAGTAAAATAGCATCCAGTTCCCTAATACCATAAAAAAAATTATGCACACCTACATGTAGCCTTTTCTGTGTTTGAGTCAATTATTTTTAATTAAACACTCATTAGAAATAGAAAAGAGAAATATGAAAAGACTAAGTACAGTCATAACTTGGGAGGGAAGATAAAACAATACATGAATAGATTAAAGCAAATTAATAACCTTTCTCAAAATGCATAACACTGTGAAGATAATAATGAATGCTCCTTTTCCAATTATGGATGCTTCTTGGTAACTGGTTTGTTGTGTACAAGTAGATGATACTGAATGGTACAATATTTTCTGGATTCCAACTGTTAGAGGCCTGAGAGCAAGTGGTAACTCAATTCTCCAGCATCAGCAGAATGACCACTTAATATCTCTTTCTATAGAGGAACCTCTCCCAGGTGATTTGGTAAAAGAACCTCCACAGAAATAAAGATTAAAGTATCTGCATTTAGGAAACTCTATGAAGCTCAAAAGATATCCTACATCAGTGATCAGTACTGAGGAAACTGGGATTCATTGCATACAGGTATTTATTCCATAATGTAAGGATCATTTTAATTTTAAAAATATACCATTGCAATACATTGAGTTAGAGCTATTTTCTATAGTAAGACAAGAATATAACATAGCCTTATAGAAGTAAGAAAATCCATCTTTGCAACTTCTCCCATTCTAGTGTCTGCAGATTGTGGTTCCTACATTGTGCTTACAATGAGCAACCTGAACAATTAGTTGCACTTTTGTATTTCACTTGTGAGGTGGAAAAGCAAGGAACCAGAATCGTTTTCTCCATGCAAAACATGCTTAGGAAAGAGAGAAGAAGAAAACTGAAAGATATGGGAAAAATAAAGAGAAAGCAAGCACAGTGGGGGTCCCTGGGTGCGAAATCCTATACCCACCCAGAAGTAGGGGACATGAGTCGGGCAGCACAAATGAAGAACACCTGTTGCATCTCAACACACTACTTGTTCCACTCAAAATAAGAATGAGAGATAATTACTTTAAAATTTTTTTTAATGTTTATTTATTTTCGAGAGAGAGGGAGCGTGAGCGGGGAGGGGCAGAGAGAGAGACACACACACACAGAATCTGAAGCAGGCTCCAGGACCTGAGCTGTCAGCACAGAGCCCGATGCGGGGCTGGAACTCACAAACTGCGAGATCATGACCTGAGCCGAAGTCAGATGCTTAACCAACTGAGCCACCCTGGCACACCGAGAGATAATTACTTTTTAAAGTTGCAGATTATTCCAGCAATAAAGAAGCGATTTTACAATATTAGCCTTATAGCAAAAGTAAATTCAACTTTTGTAAGTTCATGTCAATCCTCATCACTGTATGTCAAATATAAAGACACAAAACCATGGAGTTTGCCTTTATATTAAGAATGAAGTTTGAAAAAACTGTGTTTACTCCTAAGATACTTGATTCATATTTAGAAGACGAAAAAAACAGAAATCCTTAATGATGTCCATTAGAATTACCCATATATATATATATATATATATATATATATATATATGATTTACATTTTACGTTTTGAACCTTTCTAAGTGGGTAACACAAATGTTTGCTGAATGTGTTAATCTTCCAGCATCTGTTTGGAAGCTTTTAAAAAATCCTATTGATTTAAACACAAGAGAAACAGCAAAGTAAAAATGCTATGACAGTGTAATTATATTTTGTCTAACTTTTCATGCAACCATGTATTAGACCCTCACTTCATTTCTCTTGACCCCTTCATGCTCTCTGCCTTTCCTGCTGGACAAGTACTTTCTTGGTAATTCTTATTTTCCTTATTTTCCTTTGTGTCTTTAACCTCAGTGAGTGCTTTTCCCTTCTGGCCTGGAAAAGCCTTAGATAGTTATTTTGATAACAGATTTCTTGGCAGGCAGCTGCGTCTCCTGTGCTCTCAACTGCTCTCAAAGGCAGCCCTAATTGACCAAGATCTGACATGAAGAAGTGTCCTCCACAGTTCATCCTTCAAAGTACAGAATATACATTAATTAGTCACCTGGGAAATAAAGTTAAGGGTTTATGAAGTAGATTAAAAATTCAGAGAAAACATTTTGGTATTTCATTTTAAATTTCTTATTCACAATTTCTTTTATGTAATTTGTAGTTCAAGCAAAAATGACATAAGGAGTTTTTAAAAATCAAGAAGGCCTAAGCTTGCAAGTATGTTGCTGATATAACTGGTTAGTAGGGCTGTTTGAGAGATTCTAATATAGTTAAAATTAGAGAGGGAGAGGAGCACCTGGGTGGCTCAGTCTGTTAAGCGTCTGACTTCAGCTCAGGTCATGATCTCATGGCTCGGCTAGTGAGTTTGAACCCTGCGTTGGGCTCTGTGCTGACAAGTCAGAGCCTGGAGGCTGCTTCAGATTCTGTGTCTCCCTCTCTCTCTGCCCCTCCCCCGCTTGTGCTCACGTGCTCTCTCTCTCTCTCTCTCTTGCAAGAATAAATAAACATTAAAAAAAAAATAGAGATGGAGAAAAACAGGCCAGGATTTTGAATGTCCTTGGATTGACTTACAATTTGGGAAATGGAGGTTGGGCTTTGAAAGACCATAGGAGGAAGTGGTAATACAATCAAGGTTTATTTTTGTTTCTAATAGTTTGGAATATTTGGAGGTATAGAAGACTAAAGGAAGGGGACTAGCCAGGATATTATTAAATTAGCCCAAGGGTGAGTTGAAGCCCTCAACTAAAAGGATAGGGCCAGGAGAGTTCCGGAAGATGGCGGCGTAGGAGGACGCTGGGCTCACCGCGCGTCCTGCTGATCACTTAGATTCCACCTATACCTGCCTAAATAACCCAGAAAACCGCCAGAGGATTAGCAGAACGGAGTCTCCGGAGCCAAGCGCAGACGAGAGGCCCACGGAAGAGGGTAGGAAGGGCGGCGAGGCGGTGCGCGCTCCACGGACTGGCGGGAGGGAGCCGGGGCGGAGGGGCGGCTCGCCGGCCAAGCAGAGCCCCCGAGTCGGGCTGGCAAAAGCGGAGGGGCCGGACGGACTGTGTTCCGACAGCAAGCTCGACTTAGCGTCTGGGAGGTCAGAAGTTAACAGCTCTGCTCAGAAAGCAGGAAGGCTGGAGGACAAAGGGAGGGAGAGCTGCTGAGCCCCCGGACGGCAGAGCTCAGCTTGGCGGGGAACAAAGGCGCTCGCCAGCACCATCTCCCCCGCCCATCCCCCAGCCAAAATCCCAAAGAGAACCAGTTCCTGCCAGGGAACTTGCTCGCTCCGCGCAAACACCCAACTCTGTGCTTCTGCGGAGCCAAACCTCCGGCAGTGGATCTGACTCCCTCCCGCTGCCACAGGGCCCCTCCTGAAGTGGATCACCTAAGGAGAAGCGAGCTAAGCCTGCCCCTCCCGCCCCCGTGCACCTTGCCTAACCACCCCAGCTAATACGCCAGCTCCCCAGCACCACAAGCCTGGCAGTGTGCAAGTAGACCAAACGGGCCACACCACCCCACAGTGAATCCCGCCCCTAGGAGAGGGGAAGAGAAGGCACACACCAGTCTGACTGTGGCCCCAGCGGTGGGCTGGGGGCAGACATCAGGTCGGACTGCGGCCCCGCCCACCAACTCCAGTTATACACCACAGCACGGGGGAAGTGCCCTGCAGGTCCTCACCGCTCCAGGGACTATCCAAAATGACCAAACGGAAGAATTCCCCTCAGAAGAATCTCCAGGAAATAACAACAGCTAATGAACTGATCAAAAAGGATTTAAATAATATAACAGAAAGTGAATTTAGAATAATAGTCATAAAATTAATCGCTGGGCTTGAAAACAGTATACAGGACAGCAGAGAATCTCTTGCTACAGAGATCAAGGGACTAAGGCACAGTCACGAGGAGCTGAAAAACGCTTTAAACGAAATGCAAAACAAAATGGAAACCACGACGGCTCGGATTGAAGAGGCAGAGGAGAGAATAGGTGAACTAGAAGATAAAGTTATGGAGAAAGAGGAAGCTGAAAGAAAGAGAGATAAAAAAATCCAGGAGTATGAGGGGAAAATTAGAGAACTAAGTGATACACTAAAAAGAAATAATATACGCATAATTGGTATCCCAGAGGAGGAAGAGAGAGGGAAAGGTGCTGAAGGGGTACTTGAAGAAATTATAGCTGAGAACTTCCCTGAACTGGGGAAGGAAAAAGGCATTGAAATCCAAGAGGCACAGAGAACTCCCTTCAGACGTAACTTGAATCGATCTTCTGCACGACATATCATAGTGAAACTGGCAAAATACAAGGATAAAGAGAAAATTCTGAAAGCAGCAAGGGATAAACGTGCCCTCACATATAAAGGGAGACCTATAAGACTCGTGACTGATCTCTCCTTTGAAACTTGGCAGGCCAGAAAGGCTTGGCACGATATCTTCAGTGTGCTAAACAGAAAAAATATGCAGCCGAGAATCCTTTATCCAGCAAGTCTGTCATTTAGAATAGAAGGAGAGATAAAGGCCTTCCCAAACAAACAAAAACTGAAGGAATTTGTCACCACGAAACCAGCCCTACAAGAGATCCTAAGGGGGATCCTGGGAGACAAAGTACCAGAGACATCACTACAAGCATAAAACATACAGACATCACAATGACTCTAAACCCGTATCTTTCTATAATAACACTGAATGTAAATGGATTAAATGCGCCAACCAAAAGACATAGGGTATCAGAATGGATAAAAAAACAAGACCCATCTATTTGCTGTCTACAAGAGACTCATTTTAGGTCTGAGGACACCTTTAGATTGAGAGTGAGGGGATGGAGAACTATTTATCATGCTACTGGAAGCCAAAAGAAAGCTGGAGTAGCCATACTTATATCAGACAAACTAGACTTTAAATTAAAGGCTGTAACAAGAGATGAAGAAGGGCATTATATAATAATTACAGGGTCTATCCATCAGGAAGAGCTAACAATTATAAATGTCTATGCGCCAAATACCGGAGCCCCCAGATATATAAAACAGTTACTCATAAACATAAGCAACCTTATTGATAAGAATGTGGTCATTGCAGGGGACTTTAACACCCCACTTACAGAAATGGATAGATCATCTAGACACACAGTCAATAAAGAAACAAGGGCCCTGAATGATACATTGGATCAGATGGACTTGACAGATATATTTAGAACTCTGCATCCCAAAGCAACAGAATATACTTTCTTCTCGAGTGCACATGGAACATTCTCCAAGATAGATCATATACTGGGTCACAAAACAGCCCTTCATAAGTTTACAAGAATTGAAATTATACCATGCATACTTTCAGACCACAATGCTATGAAGCTTGAAATCAACCACAGGAAAAAGTCTGGAAAACCTCCAAAAGCATGGAGGTTAAAGAACACCCTACTAACGAATGAGTGGGTCAACCAGGCAATTAGAGAAGAAATTAAAAAATATATGGAAACAAACGAAAATGAAAATACAACAATCCAAACGCTTTGGGATGCAGCGAAGGCAGTCCTGAGAGGAAAATACATTGCAATCCAGGCCTATCTCAAGAAACAAGAAAAATCCCAAATACAAAATCTAACAGCACACCTAAAGGAAATAGAAGCAGAACAGCAAAGGCAGCCTAAACCCAGCAGAAGAAGAGAAATCATAAAGATCAGAGCAGAAATAAATAATATAGAATCTAAAAAAACTGTAGAGCAGATCAACGAAACCAAGAGTTGGTTTTTTGAAAAAATAAACAAAATTGACAAACCTCTAGCCAGGCTTCTCAAAAAGAAAAGGGAGATGACCCAAATAGATAATATCATGAATGAAAATGGAATTATTACAACCAATCCCTCAGAGATACAAACAATTATCAGGGAATACTATGAAAAATTATATGCCAACAAATTGGACAACCTTGAAGAAATGGACAAATTCCTAAACACCCACACTCTTCCAAAACTCAATCAGGAGGAAATAGAAAGCTTGAACAGACCCATAACCAGCGAAGAAATTGAATCGGTTATCAAAAATCTCCCAACAAATAAGAGTCCAGGACCAGATGGCTTCCCAGGGGAGTTCTACCAGACATTTAAAGCAGAGATAATACCTATCCTTCTCAAGCTATTCCAAGAAATAGAAAGGGAAGGAAAACTTCCAGACTCATTCTATGAAGCCAGTATTACTTTGATTCCTAAACCAGACAGAGACCCAGTAAAAAAAGAGAACTACAGGCCAATATCCCTGATGAATATGGATGCAAAAATTCTCAATAAGATACTAGCAAATCGAATTCAACAGCATATAAAAAGGATTATTCACCATGATCAAGTGGGATTCATTCCTGGGATGCAGGGCTGGTTCAACATTCGCAAATCGATCAACGTGATACATCACATTAACAAAAAAAAAGAGAAGAACCATATGATCCTGTCAATCGATGCAGAAAAGGCCTTTGACAAAATCCAGCACCCTTTCTTAATAAAAACCCTTGAGAAAGTCGGGATAGAAGGAACATACTTAAAGATCATAAAAGCCATTTATGAAAAGCCCACAGCTAACATCATCCTCAATGGGGAAAAACTGAGAGCTTTTTCCCTGAGATCAGGAACACGACAGGGATGCCCACTCTCACCGCTGTTGTTTAATATAGTGCTGGAAGTTCTAGCATCAGCAATCAGACAACAAAAGGAAATCAAAGGCATCCAAATTGGCAAAGATGAAGTCAAGCTTTCGCTTTTTGCAGATGACATGATATTATACATGGAAAATCCGATAGACTCCACCAAAAGTCTGCTAGAACTGATACATGAATTCAGCAAAGTTGCAGGATACAAAATCAATGTACAGAAATCAGTTGCATTCTTATACACTAACAATGAAGCCACAGAAAGACAAATAAAGAAACTAATCCCATTCACAATTGCACCAAGAAGCATAAAATACCTAGGAATAAATCTAACCAAAGATGTAAAAGATCTGTATGCTGAAAACTATAGAAAGCTTATGCAGGTAATTGAAGAAGATATAAAGAAATGGAAAGACATTCCCTGCTCATGGATTGGAAGAATAAATATTGTCAAAATGTCAATACTACCCAAAGCTATCTACACATTCAATGCAATCCCAATCAAAATTGCACCAGCATTCTTCTTGAAACTAGAACAAGCCATCCTAAAATTCATATGGAACCACAAAAGGCCCCAAATAGCCAAAGTAATTTTGAAGAAGAAGACCAAAGCAGGAGGCATCACAATCCCAGACTTTAGCCTCTACTACAAAGCTGTCATCATCAAGACAGCATGGTATTGGCATAAAAACAGACACATAGACCAATGGAATCGAATAGAAACCCCAGAACTAGACCCACAAACGTATGGCCAACTCATTTTTGACAAAGCAGGAAAGAACATCCAATGGAAAAAAGACAGTCTCTTTAACAAATGGTGCTGGGAGAACTGGACAGCAACATGCAGAAGGTTGAAACTAGACCACTTTCTCACACCATTCACAAAAATAAACTCAAAATGGATAAAGGACCTGAATGTGAGACAGGAAACCATCAAAACCTTAGAGGAGAAAGCAGGAAAAGACCTCTCTGACCTCAGCCGTAGCAATCTCTTACTCGGCACATCCCCAAAGGCAAGGGAATTAAAAGCAAAAGTGAATTACTGGGACCTTATGAAGATAAAAAGCTTCTGCACAGCAAAGGAAACAACCAACAAAACTAAAAGGCAACCAACGGAATGGGAAAAGATATTTGCAAATGACACATCGGACAAAGGGCTAGTATCCAAAATCTATAAAGAGCTCATCAAACTCCACACCCGAAAAACAAATAACCCAGTGAAGAAATGGGCAGAAAACATGAATAGACACTTCTCTAAAGAAGACATCCGGATGGCCAACAGGCACATGAAAAGATGTTCAACGTCGCTCCTCATCAGGGAAATACAAATCAAAACCACACTCAGATACCACCTCACGCCAGTCAGAGTGGCCAAAATGAAGAAATCAGGAGACTATAGATGCTGGAGAGGATGTGGAGAAATGGGAACCCTCTTGCACTGTTGGTGGGAATGCAAATTGGTGCAGCCGCTCTGGAAAGCAGTGTGGAGGTTCCTCAGAAAATTAAAAATAGACCTACCCTATGACCCAGCAATAGCACTGCTAGGAATTTATCCAAGGGATACAGGAGTACTGATGCATAGGGGCACTTGTACCCCAATGTTTATAGCAGCACTCTCAACAATAGCCACATTATGGAAAGAGCCTAAATGTCCATCAACTGATGAATGGATAAAGAAATTGTGGTTTATATACACAATGGAATATTACGTGGCAATGAGAAAAAATGAAATATGGCCTTTTGTAGCAACGTGGATGGAACTGGAGAGTGTGATGCTAAGTGAAATAAGCCATACAGAGAAAGACAGATACCATATGGTTTCACTCTTATGTGGATCCTGAGAAACGTAACAGAAACCCATGGGGGAGGGGAAGGGAAAAAAAAAAAAAAAAGAGGTTAGAGTGGGAGAGAGCCAAAGCATAAGAGACTGTTAAAAACTGAGAACAAACTGAGGGTTGATGGGGGGTGGGAGGGAGGGCAGGGTGGGTGATGGGTATTGAGGAGGGCACCTTTTGGGATGAGCACTGGGTGTTGTATGGAAACCAATTTGACAGTAAATTTCATATATTAAAAAAAATAAATAAATAAAAAAAAAAAAAAATAAAAAAAAAATAAAAGGATAGGGCCAGGAACTAACAGGAAGGAATGGACTGAAGAAATGCTAAGACGCAGAACTGATAGTACTTGTGTCTACAACATTGATAGGACATGTTAAAGTCTGGGCAAGAATTATGATTCCAAGCTTTCTGGTTTAGATGCATGGGCAGATGAGGATTCACCAGGACAAGGACATAAAGCTGGGGTGGATGAGAAGGCTGAGAGACAAAGCAGTCAACTGACTTTTGCAGGTTGAGCTTGAAATTATTAGTCTACTCCTTCAACAAACAAATGAATTCTAAATAAATTTTAGAACCTAGTGCCTAGTGCCTACATACTATTATTAGTGCTGGAGAATAGGAGAGAAAGAACATCCATGATCTCATGGGTCTTATAGTCTAGTGGGGCTAGAATAACAATAAACAAAGAAGGAAATGCACAAATAAATCAGAAATTTCAAAGACTGTTATAATCCATAAAAAATAAAAAGTCACAGGGGAGCCTGGGTGGCTCAGTTGGTTAAGCATCCGACTCTTGATTTTGGCTCAGGTCATGATCTCGTGGTTCATAAGTTCAAGCCCCACATCGAGCTCTGGGCTGCTGGTACAGAATCTGCTTGGGATTCTCCTTCTCCCTCTCTTTCTGTCCCTCCCACATGCTTTCTCTCTCTCTCTCTCTCTCCCAAAAATAAATAAAAATTTTTTTTTAATCTTTAAAAAAAAGTGACATTAAAAAGAGTACTGGGAGGAATTCTATTTTTGAACGGTTGGTCAGGAAGTGCTTGTCCCAAGAGCTGGTATTTGAGCCTGAATGGCAAAAAGAAAACAGCCATAAGAAGACTTTGAGGAAGAGTATTTCAAGTACAAGAAACTGCTGGCACCAAGGATGAGAACAAGCTCAGAATCTTGGACCATGAGATCAATAACCAAAGGGAATATGGTATTATGTAAGGTCAGACATTTGAGCAGGTTTCTATAGGACATATAGGTTGTCAAATCCCACAATTAGTTCACTAGACAACTTTGGACTTAGGAGAAAAGACTAGGATATGAATAAAAATATAGGCACCATCCATTTAAAGGTAGTATTTGAAGTCATGAGAATGAGCACATTGAAAAGATAAGAAAGCAAATAAAGGAACATGAGGAAAATTAATATTTAACAGGTAAGGAAAAGAAGAGAAACTATCAATGGTGACAAATACAATGGTGAGAAAATTAGAAGGATGAACAGGTCCTAGAATAAAAGGAAACAGAGAGTTTCAAACAACAGAGTTAAATACCATGAATAGCAGGACAAAAGCATTACTAAAACAAAATGGCAAAGATAATTGGTGAATTTTTCTTACATATTTTACGTGAAGTGTTAGGGAAAAAATCTGATTGCTCTCCTAGAGTGAAGAGCAAAAATCTTAATACAGTAAAGTAAAAAGCAAATAAAAAATGGAGAAGTAACCATAGCCAATAAAGCCTGCTTTAACAAGATTATATTTTTTGTGGAGAAAAAATTTTAGACTTGGAGTATTCTTTTAATGACAGAAATTCAAATATACTTATAGGTTGTGAGGAAGGAGTTAGTGGAAACTAAATGGCAAAGAAGGAAACTACAATAGCCATGTCCAATAGGTTGAAGATCAGGTCACTCTCCTGCCCACCACCATTGGAAGAATTAACTTTGAATGTAAGGCATCATTTGTTTTCATTGTAACCACTTGTTTATGGGGACACCACTTCAAAGAAGATAGATGGATGACGAAAAGCATATGAAAAGGCGCTCCACATTACATGTCAACAGGGAAAAATTACAAATTAAAACAACAATGAGATTCTACTATACACCTATTAGAAATGGTCAAAGTCCAGAATACTGACATCACCAAATGATGGCAAGGATGTGGAGCAACAGGAACTCTCATTCTTTATTGGTAGGAATACAAAATGGTAGTTTGGTAGTTTCTTAACAAAATTAAACATACTCCTACCATATAACCCAGCAATCACACTCCTTAGTTTCTACCCTAAGGTGAAAACTTATGTCCACACAAAAACCTCCACATGCACATTTACAGCAGCTTATTCATAACTGTCAAAACTGGGAAGCAACCAAGTTGTCCTGCAGGAAGTAAATAAGTAAACTATGTCACATCCAGACAATGGAATATTATTCAGCACTAAAAAGAAATGAGCTATCTGGCCATGGAAGACATGGAGGAATCTTAAATGCATATTACTAAGTGAAAGAAGCCATACTGTATGATTCCAACTATATGACATTCTGGAAAAGGCAAAAGGTATGGAGACAGTAAAAAGATAAGTGGTATCCAGAAGTTAGGGGGTAGAGGATATGGATAGGTGGGGCACAGGGGTGTTTTAGGGCATTGAAAATAGTCTGTAAGATACTTCAATGATGGATACATGCCCTTACACATTTTCAAAACCCATGGAATGTATGACACCAAGAGTGAACTCTAATGTAAACTGTAGACTTTACGTGATTAGGATATGTCAATGTAGGTTCATCAATTGTAGAAATGTACCATTTTGGTAGAAGATGCAGATAATAGGGGATGCTATGCATATCTGGGAGCAGGGAGGTTTATGGGAAATTTCTACATTTTTTCTTAGTTATGCTGTGAATCTCAAACTGCTCTAAAAGAATAAAATCTTAATACAACTTTTTATGTGAATAAATCTTACATATGATGTGTCTCAAGATTATGAAATAAAAAGATACCTATCTCTACATTGAAAATGCAAAGAAATCATAAAAACTCTTAATGGTGAAATTAAATTTTTAAGGGTTGCTGTTACAGTTTTGATGATGGCACTAAGGAGCAGTGGAAGACTTCTTACGGTCCTTAAAATCATATCAATTATATGATCACATACTATACCTATATATAAAATCTTTCCCTAGCAGGCCATTTACTAGCCAAATGTCCTGGTTTATCATTTCCAACATTTCAGTCCTTCACTTTCTTTTAAACTCATACATTTAAAATCTCTATGCCTCTGATACTAAGGGAAAATATGCCTCCTTTTAAATCCCTAAAAAATTCTCTGAATGCAGTTTCAAATGCTAAGACTGACAAAAATCCCAGAAAGTGATGGCACTGACTGCTTAACTAACCCAAATTCTGCACTTTAGATAATACACTATTGGAACAAAGGTGATAAAGAATGTCTAATTCATAGATACATGATATAGCAGTTAAGAAAGCAAGTATCTATTAAAATGTGGCTATTGTTTGTGATTAATGAAAGATAGGAAAGGCTGATTGCTTGATTCTTGGCCTCAAATATTCTAGATCTCAGTGAACTTATCCTGGTCCTCTTAAGTCTGATTGTTCAATGATCTCCTGCCTTGTCATTTTCTGATTTTTCTTCCCTAACAATCTAAGTTTATGATATTTAGGAGTAATGATACTTTGGAGTTTATGCTCCTTACCTTTTCTGTATATATTGTAATAACTGTTAGGGTCTCTCACCCTAGTCAGACTGTGTTTCAGAAAACCTGCCTATTAGATAGGCAATGGAGGTACAGGACTTAATGTATTTTGTGAAAAGGTCAAGAATTCAGTATATACATATTTTCAATTTGTAAGAATGCAGATGATGGAATCCATGAGCCTAGTATAGTAGTATCAACCATAAACTGTGTAATAGTTTGAATACTAGCTGATCAAAACCTATTTCAAAATGAACTGTAAAAGAACATCTTTCTGTGCTAAACAAACATGTACGTAGCACCTACTATGTGCTAGGTATTGTTCTTAGCACTTTTCAGCTATTAACTTATTTAATCATTGTAACTACAGAATGAGTTACATACTGTTATTAATAACAGTACTGTTATTATCACTATGCATGAGATAACTGAGGCGAAGAGAATTTGCCCAAGGTTACACAGTCACGAAGTACCAACACCAAGAATCATGCACAGATAATTTGACTCAAAGATGGTGAGCTTAAATACACTATGCTAAGTCTTTGTTATAACATCACACAGAAGTCCTTAAGGAAGTAACACAGAGAAGCCTTGAGAGGGGAGCCTCCTAGGGCTTGACTAGGGAGATCTGACTAAAGCTTTCACCTCTTTTAGGAGGGTCTTCCCTTTCAATTTTTGATGCCAACCTCTATGCCGTTCTCTAAAACTCTGCCCAACAATAACCAGTATCAAACCTTCCTCTGCTTCCGCTTGGAGAGCTGTGACTAGCATTGCCACAATGAGCGCCGGGTGATGTATGGCATTGTGGAATCACTATATTGCACCCCTAAAACTAATGTAACACTGTATGTTAACTATACTGGAATTAAAATAAAATGAAATGAAATGAAATAAAATAAAATAAATCCATCATGAACAAGACATTAATAAAGATGGCAAAAGATCAGACAATTACAGTTCCCTGGCAAATGATATCTACTGATTAAAATGAAATTAAAACATACAAAAGATAAAAAAATAAAAACATATAAACATAATTTATATACCAAGGATAAAAAAGGAAATATTTTTAAAAGAAATAACCCTTAAAAACATAAACACAAAGCTGATAAGTACACATCTCTGATTCAATGACTGACTTGTTTATCAGCTTCATAGACCATGTTGCATCCGATATTTATTTCTTTAACCAGACTCTGACTCCAAAGAACTGCAAGTCTACCCTGCTACCTTACTGAAGGGTATTCCTTCAATTTGTCAATTGTCTATTTATGGCCTCCTAAGAATAAAAAGAAAAAATTATCCTCTATCACTCACCTACAAAGTTCCACCCAGTTTCCAATACAGGTTTTGAGAAATACTTGCCTAGCAGTACTGTACCCATATGAAATACCACCATTTACCTAAGTTGAAGTATGCTGTCCACAATATAATAATATACAGTAACCATGCAAGGAGGTTTCATGTGTATAGTAACAGCAAGATTTTCCTACTAAAAATTATTTCCATAATTAGATAAGAAAAATATATTTTGAATTTTCCTTTTCCTATTTATTAAGTTAAAATATATTCCAATGAAAAAATGCCAAGTAGTAATCTCCCAGGCTACAATTTTCTGAAGAAACTGGTCACTCAGTATTCACAATCAGAAGGCAAAATTTACATCTGCTAATGAATGTGTTACATTTTTATTAAATGGGTTCTATACAAATATTTTATATTAAAGTCTGTAGTAATGAAGATAAATCTACAAACTGCATCAGTTAAAAGAAATGGGACATCACCATCGTCTCTAAGGGATATTTAACATTATATAATTCTCAATCTATTTTTGCCTTTATGGAATTGCATAAGATAAGCAATAGTTTGGCACCAATTCATCAAACAGAAGGGCAAATTTTCACTATAATATCTTATTTATGTATTTAACAAGACTTTTATAGCTATCTAAGAGGTGACATTTTACTTTTGCATAGCTTAGCAATGCATTAATAGGCTTCATTTTACTTTTTAAATGCAAACTATATTTCACAATACTTTATAATAAAAGAGTACAAATAATTTAAAACTCTCAGTGCATGCATTAAAATAACCTTCACATTTAAATTTAATATTCTATTGGTTTCAACCCCAAAACTGGAGAGAATGTGAGAGGTGAAATGTGGACAAACCAAAAAAATACCTTCCCTTAAAGACAAATGTCAAGGAAAACTAGAACTTTTCTGCAAAACAATAGCACAATAACTTTAAAAGTTCTGTCTGAAAGCCCCACCGCTCCCCAACACACACAGTAAACTTGATGGTCCTAAATTGATGTGCCTTAAAATGGATAAGGGTGAAGCAAAGAACAAGTTTTGCTTATAAATTCTTGGGTAGCCTTAAACTGCTTTAACCTCCTAAGGACAGACTAAGGTTCGGGAAAATTTTCAGTGTCTCAGACCAGCACTGGGATTTGCATGTCATGGGTCAACGTGAATTCTGAGGAATAAACACTTTCTTTGCAGGCAGATGAAAAGCAGTTATGCTGAGAAGAAAGAGAAACTTTCTTCTTCATTGCTATCAAAGACAAAAAACACTGTTGCTACAGGATTTTGTATATCTTTTTAAAAAACAATTTAGAATAAAGGGGCCAAAAGGGTTGAAAACAGGATTTCCAAATGCAAAATGTGTAGACTTACTGGTACATGCCATGGAAGGTGGGTCTTTTTCAGCTCGGAAGTAACCTTTTTCACACTGACAGACAGAAGTTGCTTCCATGTAAGTTAAACTGTGTGGAGGGCACTTAGAACATTTTGTGTTCCCAGCAAATGCTTTATAGAATCCTGGTCTGCAAGCTGTAAAAACAGGAAAAATAATTTTTGTTATTATTTCTAGAGTTCATTTGCACATGTACAACATACTTTAATTTATACACACTTTAATCTCAGAGTTCTGGGTCACACATATACAGAAGAGTCAATATATGGTAACATTTAATGAAATTAGTTATTCAAAATTAGTAATATAATGGTAACTTCACATTTCAGCTCAGGAAGCTAATTTTAGAAAGCATACGTGAAACAAACATATACAAAATAAATTGTCTACCAGAGCATAGGGATGCCCTTAAACTGGCAGTAAGGGAAATGATTTTGTGTAGTTCTCGGAGATAGCATTAAATAACATTGAATCACACTGTTTAAAATGTATTTGCATTCTGTTTCTTCTTCAGTCCTTCTGAGTACTAAAGGAAAAAGTCCTAGTGTGGTGCTGGTATATCTTAACACGTGTCCTATTGGTGCTTTTTATTTTTTTAACAAAAGGAAAGCTGGCCTTATGTTCAGAGTTTAGCAAGATCTACCTATAGTTTGAAAACATTGTTTTATTTTTATCATGTTTGTTTTTATTTTTTTTAATTTTTTTTAAATGTTTATTTATTTTTGAGACAGAGAGACACAGCATGAGCAGGGAAGGGGCAGAAAGAGAGGGAGACACAGAATGTGAAGCAGGCTCCAGGCTCTGAGCTGTCAGCACAGAGCCCGATGCGGGGCTCGAACCCACGAACTGTGAGATCATGACCTGAGCCGAAGTTGGACGCTTAACCGACTGAGCTACCCAGGCGCCCCATGTTTGTTTTCATTTTTTTATGGCAAAAAATTTTTCTGTTTATTATACTGAAATACATTCATTTAAAAATTTTGGGGGCGCCTGGGTGGCGCAGTCGGTTAAGCGTCCGACTTCAGCCAGGTCACGATCTCGCGGTCCGTGAGTTCGAGCCCCGCGTCAGGCTCTGGGCTGATGGCTCAGAGCCTGGAGCCTGTTTCCGATTCTGTGTCTCCCTCTCTCTCTGACCCTCCCCCGTTCATGCTCTGTCTCTCTCTGTCCCAAAAAATAAATAAAAACGTTGAAAAAAAAAATTTAAAAATTTTGAACTAATTTCAAAAGTAGGCAGACAAAATATTAAGTAAATAAAGTATATGTACTATACACATATGGCAAGAACCATGAAAATGCAAGCAAATAAGTAAATTAAAAAAATTTTTATACATTTATTTATTATTGAGAGACAGAGAGAGACAGAGCACAAGCAGGGGAGTGGCCGAGAGACGGGGAGACACAGAATGTGAGGCAGGCTCGAGGCTCCAAGCTGTCAGCACAGAGCCCAATGTGGGGCTCGAACTCACAGACTGTGAGATCATGACCTGAGCTAAAGTCAGACGCTCAACCAACTGAGCCACCCAGGTGCCCCCAAATAAGTAAATTTAAAAAAATCACTATGTGATGAAATGTTTTATTGGACCTCATTTGCTCTTTGCTTATTAAATCCATGTTGTCGTTTACAGTGTACATGTTCACAGGAATGGAGGCTCTAAAAAAAGAATCCTATGCTAGGTATGCAGCCAAGGTCCTGAAGGAGGAGCGGGTAGTCTTAGTTGTTTCTGGTCTCAAACAAACCACGGCTGATTAGTTTTTAAATTAACACTGTTAGGGGCACCTGGGTGGTTCAGTCGGTTGAGCCTCCAGCTTAGGCTCAGGTCATGATATTGCGGTTTATGAGTTCAAGCCCCACATCAGGCTCTCTGCTGTCAGCACAGAGTCCTTCGGATCTTCTGTACCCCTCTCTCTGCCCCTTCCCTGCTTGTGATCTTTCAAAATCAAACATTAAAATATTTATATATAAACACTGCTAAACAAAATAAAGAATAATGTATTATGTTTTTTAAAAATGTTTTAAAAACTTTTTTTAATCCAATTCATTTTCACAAAATCCTCTTTTTAGAAATACACAAGAATCTTAACAATAATCTCTTAATAAGGTTTCCGCTTATATATTCAGGAGAGAAAGGAAAAAATGCCACTTATTTTTTTTAGGTAAATTTAATGAATCCCCCCAAAATAACTATGTGTCTTTCTCTAGGTACATTTTGATGAATATTCCTACAGATCTAAGTGACTGCAATTCAACTTATACCAGTAGTATACTATGCACCAGTGACTCATCCTCTAGGAGGGCATAAACCACAAGATGTGCATGTACATGCACACACACACACACATTTGCTGTAAATGGATTATTTTGGATAGTTAGTGTTTCCTTTTATAGTAACATTTATCATAAATCACCTAGCAATTCAATAGAAGTAAAATGATCAATTCTGTACAGTAAAATTACTATTAAAAATTTGGTTATTCACTATCAATGAAGCTCTAAGTGGTGATACATAATAAATATCAACCACAGTCTATTCTCTAACTAGCTGATAAATTAATACTATGTCACTAATCAATACAAACACCGTATCATTAAAATATTTCTCTAAGCCTGTCAAAATTTAGACTATGTAAATAATATATAATTAACCCCTAACATAATATATAATATAATATATGTAAATAATATATAATTAACCCTGGATCCAGCTTGAGGGTTAACCATCCTGTTACCTCTTTCGTTTTTTATTTCTTTTGAGAGAGAGAGAGAGAGGAGAGAGAATGAGGAAGGGCACATATGAGCGGGGGAGGAATAGAGAGAAGGAAAGAGAGAGAATCCCAAGCAGGTTCAATGCTATCAGGGCAGAGCTCCATGCTGGGCTCGAACTCACAAACTGTGAAATCATGACCTGAGCCAAAACCAGAGCCAGGTGCCTAACCAACTGAGCCATCCAGGGGCACCTCTGTTACTCTTTTCAACAGCACCATGACATGCACTTGTGTAATGGCTGAAGGCTCTAAAGGACAGACTGGTAACACTGATTATCATAAAGTAGGTGTTCAATACATTTTCTTTTTTTTTTTGCACTGAATTGAACAGAGTGTGAATACTCTGTTAACTTAATTCCTGCAGACGATTATACATTTCTACTTAGTGCATGTTCTGATCATAGTATAATTCATCTTACCAAAAATTTAGGGTTTTGTTTTTTGTTTTTTTGCTTTACTATAAGAGATGGAAGAAGTGAGTAAAGATATAGAAAGTGATTCAACTGCAGCTCAAAACTAATTATTCTAATACCTCCAGATGAGCTAGCTATAAAACAAAACAAATCTTTTCCATTTGAAATTATTATCCACATGAATTTGAAAATTTTATCACCACAAAAAATACAAATACAAGTTGGATATTGGTACTGCCACTCTCAAACTTATCTCTCATTTGAATACACATAAAAATTTCCTTTAAAAATTTTAAAACGTTGAACTTATAAAAATACATTTGAATTATTAAAATATTACTCACCTTAATATTAAGGTTTCATATAATATTTCATTTAAAAACAATGGATAATGCTGTTAATAATGTTAGAAAGCCATTGTTCTAGGTAGTCACATTCTCTTTATGTAGTACGCAGTAATGGCACACAACATATACTTCTCTTTTAGCTTGAATCATATTAGATTATAACTACTTTTGACGTTTATCACCTCAATTTCTTGTAACTGCCACAAGCCAGACATGGGCATATATCCATAATGCTTAGCATATTTCAAGTATATATTTAGTTTTTACAGAGGTTTGAAAAATTTAATGAGTAAATGAATAATTCACTAATGTCTAGTATGAAATTACTAGAACTCTAAATGTAATAAACATTCTATATATTCAGTTAGTGATTCTAGATTTTGTTTGTATTTCTGTTACAGATGAGATATCAGTACCTAAGCCTTAAGAACTTTTAAATTGTTTTCTTCTTCTCTATCACTTTTTAATTTATCTAATTATAGGGAATGTAAAATTCATTTCCAAAAACAAACCACTGTAGATAAGAGTATTTTCCAATGTATGTCAGTACTGCATGTGTTTGATATTTCTATTAATTTGTAAGAGCTGTTTATTAGCAATATTACAGTTATATTTATTGTTTTTATGTACATTTTTCTATCCATTTTATGACTTTGTGCATAAAAAGAAAGATAATAATCCCATTCATTATAGCATCAAGAACAATAAAATACGTTGGAATAAATTCAACCAAGACGTGAAATATGTATATGGTGAAAATTACAAAACTTTGATGAAAGAAACTGAAGAAGACACAAATGAAAAGATATTCCATGTTCATGGATCAGAAGAATTAATTGTTAAAATGTCCATACTACCCAAAGTCATTTATGTATTCAATGCAAGTCCTATCAAAATTCTAATGACATTTTCCACAGATACAGAAAAAAAATTCCTAAAAATCTGTATGGAACGACAACAACCACAACAAACCCTCCAACAGCGAAAGCAATTTGGAAACCAACCAACAAACAAACAAAACTGGAGGCATCACACTCCCTGATTCCAAACTATAATGAAAGCTATAGTCATCAAAGCAGTAAGTTACTGGCATAAGAATACAAACAGACCAATGGAACAGAACAGAGAGACCAGAAATAAATTCTTTCATATATGGTCAACTAATCTTTGACAAGGGAACCAAGAATATGCAATAGGGAAAGGATAGTATTTTCAATAAATTGTATTGGGAAAACTAGAAACCACAAAGAGAAGAATGAAATTGGATCCCTATCTCGCACCACTCACAAAAATTAACTGGAAATAGCTTAAGGATATATTAAATATAAGACCTGGAACTATAAAACTCCTAGAAGAAACAATAGGGAAAAGCTCCCTGATGTTGGTTTTAGCAAAAATTTTTTGGATAGGACAACAAAAGCAGAAGCAACAAAAGTAAAAATCAACAAATAGGACTACATTAAACTTAAATGCTTCTGCACACCAAAAGAAACAAGCAACAAAATGAAAAGGCAAACCATCTATTTGATAAGATGTTAATATTCAAAATTTATAAAGAATACATGCAACTCAACAACAAAAAAGTAATTGGATTAAAAAATGACTATAGGAACTGAATAGACATTTCCCTCCAAAAGACATCCAAATGGCCAACGGACACATGAAAAGATGCTCAACATCACTAACCACCAGAAAAATGCAAATCAAAACCATAATGAGATATTACTTCATATTTGCTAGAATGGCTATTATCAAAGAGACAAAAAATAACAAGTGTTAGTGAGGCTGTGGAGAAAAAGGAACTCTTCTGCATTGTTGATGGGAACATAAATTATTTAAGCCACTATGGGAAACAGTATAGTTTCTCAAAAAATTAATAGAATTACCATATAATCCAGTAATCCCACTTCTGAGTATTTATCCAAAGGAAATGAAAACAGGGTATCAAAAAGATAACTGCACTCTCGTATTTATTGCAGCATTATTCACAATAGCCAAGATACAGAAACAACCTAAGTGCTTTTCAACAGATGAATGGATAAAGAAGTTCTATAATGATTCTATTTTTTAGTTTCCTTCCATAATATTATAACCTTATTATGTAAATCTGTATTTCTTGTACTACTGCATTCATCTCATCTGCTTGCCTCTGCTTTCTCCTTGCTCAAATCTGTGCCATAGTTACTACCAGTTACATTACTAAATCGTAGAGATGACCATGCTGCTGTCTATTGTCAAAAAAGTAGGAGCTGGCAAACATTGCCCTTTGGCCAAATCTGTCCTAGCCCTTGGTTTGGTAAAGCTTGTGAGCTAAGAATAGCTTGTGGATTTTTAAATGATTACATAGGTACATGGTAACATTGATTTTGATTCTTGGCCTGCAAAGCCTAAAATGTATACCACCTGGCCCTTTACGGAACATGTTTGTTAACACCTGGTCTCTAGCATAAAGTCCAAACTCAGTTTAGCATTTAAATTGCTTCAGAGTTGAGCTCACACCTGTTTTTCCAAACTCAACTTCCACTGTTACATAAATTTTAGACTTCTTCTCCCCACACACACCATATTATTTTTAACAGCTTTATTATGGTGTACTTGACATGAAAAAACCTGCAGGTACATGTAAAGGGAACAAATGGAAGAATTTTGACTTATGTATACAACTATGAATATTTAACTGCAACCAAGATAGTGAACATATACATTCAACTCCAAAAGTTTCCTTGCATCCCTTTATTTTCACCTATTTGCATTTTTATATTTATTTTATTTATTTTAAAGATTTTATTATTAAGTAATCTCTATACCCAATGTGGGTCCCAAACTTAAAACCCCAAGGATCAAGAGTCACATGTTCTACTGACTGAGCCAGCCAGGTGCCCTGGATTTTTATATTTAAAGTATATGTCCTGCAGGTAGCACTTTTCTGGGTCATACATTTTTTTTTAATTCTAATCTGACAACTTCTTTCTTTTAATTGAGATGTTTAGTGTATTTACATTTAATGTAGTTACTGACATTACTAGATTTAAGTCTATCTTGCTACTTTTTCCCCATTTGTCCCATCTGTTCTTTGTCCGTTTTCTTCTTCTTCTTTCTTTTTTTTTTTTTTAATAACTGCATGCTTATTACAATCTCATTTAACCTCCTTTGTTGGTTTATTCGCTCATGAGCAAACTCAGGTGAACACTCATGGGAATGTCTGCAGCTCTCTGGAGCTCTCTTTTAGGGACGCACTCTCCTTTTTCATACTTTGTTTTGTAAAATCTAGCTGTCTGGGTCTACATGGACTCTCAGATCTGTCTTCTTAAGTCACAGAAGGAGTCTACTGGCTTCTATCAGGGTCCCTCCTCCCTGTACCACGGCCTGGAAACTCTCTCAAGACACTAATGGGATAGTTGTACGGCTCTCCTCTTTTATCTTTTTTATTTCCCATCTCTCAGGGATCACAATCTTTCATAATCTGATATATTGTCTTAAAATGATTTTTTCATATATCTTATGTGTCTTCTAGTTTTCTTTCAGGCAACAGATGTTACTAAATCTTGGCTGCAAGTAAAAATCAAACTGTTTTAATCATTTTGAATTATTTTTCTAACTGTCTTCATATTTCTCTGTTTTATAATGTTTTTATCCTAAATTCACCTAGTTAGTTTCTCAAAGACATACTTGAAAAACTTACCTTAAAGTACAATGCAATACAACTACCATCTACCAGATTGCCTAAGGTGAAAAAGACACACAATACTAAGTGTTGGTGAGGATATGGAGCAACATGAGATCTCTCATACGTTGTTGAAGGAGTTTTAATTGGTACTACCACTTTGGGAAACTGTTTGGCAGTATTTACAATAGATGAACATAGATATATCTTTTGACATAACAATCCTACTCCTAGGTATATACCCAACAGAATAGCACAAAGTGAAAGTAGCTTCTATACCATTAAACAGGCATACCAAATCTATTGCCAGGTGAGTCATCACTCTTCCATTCGATTTTAATTTCTGTAATTTTGTTAACTTGTTGACCTTTTTCACCTGAGGTATTTTCTACTCCTTTCATCCCCTACTTTTGTCCTTGTTGCTGTAACTTCTATGTTCCCTTACTCATTTTAATGAAGTATCCTGAGGGAATGGAAGTAAACTGATATGTTCAATCAACTATGGTTAACAAATAAGTTTACACTTCAGTAAATTTCTAATCATGTAATTATAGTATATTTAGTTTAAAATAAACAAATTACAATCAGGCCATTATTTATGAAATATTTGTTTAAATGTTTCCATGTGCCTACTTATAAAGATAGCAACAGTGCTGGAAGAATAAACGCAATGTAATTTGATAATGGTAGATCTATAAAATGCAAAATATATAAGTATTCTCATAAAATTATATAATAAATAATCTAAGTCAAAACATAAGTCTTCTGCTTCAAAAATATGTTGATAATCTGAGGAATTTTAAATGCTCAAAATAATAAGAGATTTCATACATATTATAAGGTAAAAATAATTTTTACAAAAAGCATGTATTAAAGGCACATTCTATATGAGTATAGTTACTGAAATACTACTAATATTAATGAAGTATGTACCCTGCAATGCAATTTCCCTTATAAATTTTTGAAATTTCATTGTCTTTTATTCCTAAAATACAGTTTGAAAGTACTTTCTCTCTCTCCTCTCTCTCACACACACACACACATTCATGTCTCTGCTAAAACAAAATCAAGAAATGTACAAACTGTTTTATACATACATTATGTTAAAAAAGGAATGGTGAGGTTATACATAGCTAGCAATGTTTTGGGGATTTATCTTCATTATCAGAGAACTCTAAGACAAAGGACCAAAAGAAATCCTAGTTGGCATATCATGCAGTTCTCACCATTTGATGAAATATGAATTGCATCTTGTGTGACAGAAACTGCTATTAATATAATTGACTCCCTTTCTCTCATCAGTGTTCAATAGTCTGTAAGTTTAGATAATCCTGAATGACTTATCAGTAAAATATGTGATCTTCATCATTTCTCAAAACATTAGAATTCATGAATTTAAGAAACTGGGATAGGGAATATCATCACTTCTTTCTTAGATGCTGTTCTACAGTTATGAAAATTAAATTTTGCTATCATGTAAGCAGAGAAGGCAGGAAAGATTGGGGAATTAAAAACTAAAAAGAAAATAAAACAAAAACCTAAAATCTAAGGGTAAATAACCATGAATATTTTGCTTCTTTAATCTATTAATAACAATCCAAGGAAAATCTCAAGACCAAATGCAAATCTATTAGTAATAAACTTGTAGGTTGTGCTTCAAAATGTTCAGTCTAACCTTCCTTATAGGGGACTACCATAAAGTCCTCATAAGATGAGGTATATAAAATTGCCCTGTTACTAATTCCAATTTCTAACTTCCATCAAAGAAATTTCTAAAGTGGACTTTCTCTTGAATAAACAAATAGAAAAAACAAAATACCTACAAAACTATATTGTAGGTTACATAACTTTTATCCTAAAGAATCAGAGGAAGGGGCTTTGGGTTCTGAAAAGGATGGAATAAGCAAACTGTGTCCTCTTTCTCTTGCTTATCTACAAAATCTGAGCACGCTATACCCAGCAGATATTTGAGGACTCTGAAAAGTAAGTTGAAGCAGGTATATTGGAGAAGATCAAAATATGCAGTACTTCTGAGTTGGTGATGAGTTCACCATCTTTCTCTCCCTCTCTCCCTTCCCTCCCCCCTGCCTCCCCCAACACTTGGAGCCTAAACTTAATGGACTGAACACCAAAAGTTGGCACCAGGTCACAGACAGAGGTCCAGGACAAGCCTGCTCATTACGGTTTTGGGAGTGGGAAACACAAATCCTAATGTTCAGGAGAGAATGTGAAAATCTGTTCCTCCTTTGCTTCTCTTTCTTTTTTCCCTTCTCTCCTGCCTATCCCTCACATAATCATGTGGTGGTGCTGGTGGTGGTGATGGTGGCCAGTAATGACAGTCCACAGGAGCCAAAATTCCTAAGAAGGGAAAACCTCCTCTTCATTCACTGAAACTGTAGTTCAGAGAGGGTAGTGTCAACTCCCATTGATTGCATTCCTTTTTCTCTCTGCCATCATCTCACTTGGCCCTGGATGCATATCCAGCTGACGAAGTGCACACCAGAGTGGAGTACATAAAGATTCAGCCAGCCTTGTAGCCAAGAGACCTTCATGAGGAGCCATAGTGAACCAGAGAGTACTGGGAAGAGTGTGGAGAGACTGGAGCTTGAGACATCAGTCCCATAGGCTTGTTTATGAACTCCTGGGCTTGCTTCCAAACTGCACATATGGGGATGGGATTCTATTTAACATACCAAAGACTGAGAACTGAACCAAAAGACCACTAGTGACTTTGGTCTCAGACTAGCAATAAGATTTTGAACTTCTGGTTAGGTAAAAAACCTAGAAACTAAATAGTGTTTTTTTAACTATATGACATAGTAACTTATAAAATAAAAAGATACACACAGGCAAATCCACACAAGTTGCCATTAACAAGCATAAAGTGGCTATATCAGATCTTTGTTTTATCTTCCACCATTTTTCTCATTCTTAGATTTATAATTTATATGTTAAAGATGATTTGAAAAAGCATATTCCTTCAAGAGATGCATAATTGTCAACAACAGGGCACTACTTGGAAAGTCAAGTCAGAAATACTTTAGTAGTCTGAGGCTTGTGACATGCACAGTTAAAATTCTAAAGATGTAAGGTACTTACATCTAAAGAGTAAGGTAGTGGGGGTATGGAGACCAAAAGGTTTATATTAGCTGTTTTTTTGTGATTGGATACCATTTTAACTTTTATTGCCATTTATCACCAGTTTGAAAGCAATCTGGTAATAACACTGGCACAATATTAAAAGCTAACCATATTTTTTAAAATACAGATCACCATTTCAGTGTTCTAATATTCATCTTCTAATATAATTTTTAATTAATTTGTTACTCTCAGGTATATTTTAGTCTTAAAATTAAGCCTTATTAATTAAACATTATTAATACAACTTCCTCCATATTTAGTATGACTTTTAAAAATGTGTTTGTTGCATCAGTCATATTTCCAGATATTCTGAAATGAGATGCTATTTAACTTTTTCTTCCCTCATCAGAGATTCTTATTCTTATTTCACTATTTTTTCTAGACATCTAACTGTAATGACAGTTTCTAACTTTTTCTTCAACATTCCTTTCTTTTATACTCCTTAAGCCAACCTAAATTTACTTTTATGAATAAGAAAAGCCATCCCCAAAGAGAACATACCCAATGATTCACTGTAATATACAGTAGTAATAATAGCTACAGCAAAACTATTTATAGTTACTGAGCATTAAGAATGAGCCAGATAACTGTGAAAAACATTTTGTACACAATTTTTTAGGTATGCTTATAAAAATTAGTTACAAAGGATAATAAAGAATGTTGCCTTTGGAGCTAGATTATTTGGCTTTGAGTTATGTTCTTGTATTTTACCAATTCTGTCACTTCAGGCAACTTATTTTTCTGTGCATCATTCGCCTTGTCTGGAAAATGGGGATAAATGATACCACTGAACTCAGAGGTTGTTGTGAGAATTTGAATTAATATGTATAAAGTGATCAGAAGGGTGCCCAGCACATTACTACTTTGATGAGAAAACTGAAGTTAAGTGATATTAAGTAACTTTCTAAGGCAGATAGTATTTTCCAGAAACAGCCTCAACAATTCCTCCCACTCTCCCATTCTTCTGACAATGTCTCATGGGCGCCCTTCCCACAAAAAGTTCTTTCAGGTCCATGTTCCCCATCTCCTGAATCTGGATGTGTTTGTGACTAGTGGGAGTCTATGTGACTTCCTAGGCTAGGTCATAAAAAGTGAGAGCTGTTTCTTCCTTTTGGTATACTTACATTTAGAAACTGGCCACCATGACAAGAGGAAGGCCAAGCAGCCATGGAGAGGACCATGTGGAGAACTGAGGCCCTTGGCCAACGGCTCTGGCTCAGCACCCAGCTGACAACCAGTACTGTCTTGCCAGCAAGGTGAGTGAGCTCCCTGTAATGTAGATTCTCCAGGTCCTTGTATAACCACCTCAGCAAATGCTGTATAAAGCAGAGATGAGCTGTCTTTGCTAAACTTTGTCAAATTTCATACTTAATGATAGTTGCTGTTTTAAGGCAGTATCTTTTGGGGATGTTTTCTTATGAAACACTAACTGGAAGACTTGCTTAAGGTCATATGGTAGGAGAATCAAAGTTAAAACCCAAGTCCTTTCTAATCTGTAATCTGAGTTCTCATCATAGGGTATATTGGTTACTCATTATATCTAGAACATATCTATTCTGTAATCTAGAGCAGTGAGGGAGTGAACTACAACTTTTAAAGGACAACTAGTGATGGTGTTTGAATTATAAATAACTGCTGTAATAAAAATCACTCTTTTGTAGGATTTAATTGACAGATAGCAGTTTTAACTAATGGTTTTATGTCTTCGTACACACTATCTTTTTTCGTAAGAAGCAAAACAAGTATAGCTTTTTTCTCAGACCATTAGAAATAAACATGTATTTCACAACTTTTATCATAAAATTCTTTTGTGACAACCTCATTTTATGGAAAAAATAAGCAAGGCATTTTATCTTTCAAGCTAGAATTAAAGAACAGATGCATAATAAAATGGCTTGTATGCATACATGATTTGAACATTCTGAGCAAACTCACTCATCACCGCTCTGTCTCAAGTACTCTGACACTTTAAAGTTTGTGAAGTTTGACAACCATATCTGCTTCTGGCTTAGCAACAAACTTACAATCCATTCTTCAATCTGACAATCATGAATGTCCCATTGTCATGTATTTGTGGCATTTCTGTAGCTGAATAGCGTAGAAAAGTAATGTAAACATTATTGAATTATACACTAAAAATTTTGCTAATAAGAAAAGCATACATTCTTTTTATAGAGTTACTAATCATATTGATAATTGATATAATAATCACAATTTATCATCCACTGTGTTTTACAAACATCATTCTACTTAAGTCTTATAAAAACCCAAAGATGTAGGTATTAGCATTTTCATCTTATAAATGAGGAGATAAAGGCTTTAACGGTTGCTCAAGCTTATATGAGCAAGCCAGTATTTGAAACTGGGCCTTTCTGACTCTTTAGCCCAAACTTTGTTAGGGACAATACCTTGTCATTATGTGAATATTCATATATGTACACAAATATGCACATACACCTATATATGTATATAGGCAGATATATGAACATACATGAAGATATTCCTGGCAATACTTATACATATTTATCTCCTCCTAAATAACCTACAATTGTGATCATCATTTGCATTCCACATTTTGGCACCTGTTATTTCTTATTTCGTGACAGAACTATGTTGTAAATAACATAACAACTTATGTTATATATGCTATTGCATTGGGACAATACTGCAGATATAGCAAAAGCTCAAATATAAGCCTTACAGATTACCTTTATACATACTTAATATACTTACTAGTCAAAATTATGTGAGAATATTATAGGATAAAGCTTGGCAGAGTAGACACTCAAAATATTCACTACCTTCTCTTCTTAAAAACTGTAAAGATAAAGTACTACAGTAGGATTTAAAATTGATAAGCTTTTTCATTGAGTTCACCTTCTTCATTAGTAAATATTCAGATAATATCTGTTTTTCCATAGAAGCTTGAAATGGTTATTTATACCACTAGTTGAAATGTGAATGGGTGTTTTCAATGTAGTTCCACCATAAGTACCCTCTACAGTAAAACTCTATCTAGTGCTTGAATTTCATAATTATACTTTCACAGTTTTACTTTGTATTCAGTATCACAATGTTTGCATGTTGAATAACAACTAATGGGGTTACTGAACAGTAGTTACTTTATCACTTTCTATTACCACTTTAAAATAAGCTATCAAAACCTTGGTTTACATTTCATTGGAGTTCTCTGAAATACTGAATTGAAGGAAACTGGAAAAGCATCCAGTTTCAAGTACAAGTAGAGTACTTACACTGATCCAGCATGGTTTAGATATAACAGATTCTCACGGATAATGAGGGCACATTCAAGGGTGAAATACTGCATGTAGCAACAGCAGAAACTTAAGATTCAGAACCTCCAATACATTGCTTGCAAAAGCTCTACATGGCTATATAATCAACAGAAACTATGATATGCAGATTTTACAGATGTGATGTTTCTGACAAGAATATGGTCTCTTAATTTGGTTCATATCTAGTTCCAGCATGAAGAGCCATTCTATATATTAATGCCATTGACCTGAACCTGAATTTCCAAGTGACGATTTTACACCCAGGCAGATCATCTGTAACCTGGTGCTTGGATAAATCCAATTTTCATAACAAGCAGGAGCTTTCCTGAAACACCAGTTATAGCATTTCATGAACCCATATAAAGTGTTTCTATTGGACAATTTGGAACTAAAAGAGGCAGTTTTCAATTTTAGCTATAAATCCCATTAATCAGAAGTTGTGTACTTATAAAATCTTGTGTAAATCTTTTATATCTGGGCATGTGTAAATATTTTAAACACAGTGGAGTAATTCTTAGCAAATCTTTCTTTATGCAACTCCAAACTCTCTAATTAATCTATTTTATACATATGTAGATCAGATTTCCTCAAATTGGAACATACTCTAAAATACCTAGGCAAAATAGGTGTTAGCCCAAAAACATTTCATTATCAACTTAAGGCAATTTGTGTCTCATGTCTGTTCCAAGTGCATATTACACAGGCCTCCAATAAAACAGGTATTTGTTTTGCAGTGCTTTGATTATCTAGGGCCACCTCAACACCAGTATATGAGCACTTGTGAGAAGAAACTAACTCTGTGTTGAAATTCTCATTCTCTAATAGTGTTTATTATATATTAGGTGCTCAATAAATATTTGCTAAATGAATAAAAAAATCTGTGGTCTTTGATATTCTTTGGCTTACAAAATCAATGTTTAAATATACAGTAAATATTACTAAATTATAAGTATTCTGATACAACTTGTCTAAGTAGGCAGGAACACTTGCAAAAGATACCTGGAATTAACATAAAATTTTACTATACCTGTTACCAAAGAAATATATTCAAGCACTATTTAAAAAACTAATCCTAAATTGTTATCCAGGCTTTTATTTTGAAGCCTACGATTTTATAACTTTTGTCTCAAATTGCTGTATTGACAAATATATTCAGCTTCCATGTTTGACTGCATATTTTAATTTGAATGCATGTGTAATTTTCCCTTTTTGCACCTTTGCAAACACAAAAATTAATACAAAAATAACAGTGCTATTGCAAAAACCATTTAGCTGATACTGCATTTTCAAGTACAATCACCTTTGATTATTCTCAAGTGGAACAACTTTGGTAAATGCATAATTGACTACAGTTACTATTCACTCAGCATATAATAGAGAAGTCGTGGGTAGAGATTGTGTAAGATGCAGTGAAGAGGTAATGAATATACACCTCAAGTTATATGAGAATATTAGACACTACATGATTAAATACCTCATAAATGGTAGGGATAATACATGCCTGGAGTTTCAAGAAGAAACATGTTAATATGGAGTGCCGTAGCTAAAATCAGCCTAGAGATGTGGCATTTTACCTGGTCCTTTTCCGTGAAAGGTAAAATGGGAAAAAAGAATGAGAAAAAAAGACATAAAGGTGAAAGTAAGTATCACAAGTTCCTAAATCACAGAGGAAACCAGCTTGGATAAAATAAAGAGTTGACAGTGGAAAAGGAGATAGAAAGTAGTTAATGGAGGATGATGATCAGGAGTCTTATAAAATAGCTTAAAAAATTCATATTGGGGTGCATGGAAGCCTCAACTGGTTGAACATCCAACTATTGATTTTTACTCAAGTCATGATCCCAGGGTACTGGAACTAAGCCCCGCATGGGGCTCCATGCTGAGCATACAGCATTCTCTCTCTCTCTCTCTCTCTCTCTCTCTCTCCCCCCTCCCCTGCTCATGCTCTCTCTAATTAAAAAAAAAAAAATTACATATTTACCTTGAAGAACACAAGTTTAAACTGGAATCTACTTAAAATAAACAAACAAATACACAAACAAACAAACCAACTTGAATCTGCTGACAGCATACCAAATCTACTAAAGAAGTCTGGGATAAGAGACCAAGTAGGAGACAAAGGGATTGATCCTGAGAAGAAATATTCAACAACAAAGCAGGTGGTGGTAAAAGAGGAAAAAGTGACACTGTGAAAAAGATAACTTTTAAAATGATATGGAAACAAACAAGGTAGAGATTAAGTACAGTTTAAAAATACCTATTAAATATATTTAATATACTTACTGATGTTAAACTCTATATGATTGTGAATAGGGTTTGCAGCTTTTGACACAGAAATATTATATTCAAATCCCACTGGTTAAAATACATTGCCTTAGGTTTATTTTGGTTAATTATTTAACCCCTGCAAGTCTGAATTTACTCATCTGTAAAATGGAGATGAAAACAGATCTACCTGTTGGTATGCACAATATAATGTGTATAATGGATTTAGTTGATACCTAGCTATTATAAGCAATGGATGAAGGCTAGATCCATGTTTTAACATCAATCAGTCCATATACATTCATACTGCCAAGAAAGAAACTCTCTTGTATTCTAAATAGTCAGGAAGACAGATGTAATGGCCAAAGATGCCAGTCATGTATTTCATAGATGAATTTCCATTTTCCAATAAATGGAATTTTAAATGCATAGTATGCAACTATAACTATACTTAATGAATATATTCTATCTTATATAATCAAAAAAAGCACTTTAGGATTTAACAAACTTATGGTTAAGCTTTGCAATGTCTGATTTTATCCAAATATTCATACTCAATATTTTTAACTTTTATATTCCTTCAAAGTAAATCAGATAAAAAGAAACTAAATTTTAAACATGGATTAGGTTTGCTTTGTGGAAAAAAGGTAATTCAGGAGAAAGAAGTCTTTCTACATTTTCCAACTCAGAAAAATAAAAGTTTTTGTTTGAGACAAGTGAATTTAATTTTGTGGTAACCTAATTCATTGTTTGAAGTAAGTCTAAGATTTAAAATAGAGTTATATACATATATATTGCTCAATTTTACATGTACTTTTAAGAAAAATATAAGCCTGGTAGATAGCTCTACCAAATATCCAACAAAAATTTCTTCTCTTTTCCTCTTATTTTTTAGGAAGATGATCTCTTCTAAACCACTCTAATCAAGTTGTCTTAAAGATTAGTAGGGGAAATCTACCTACTGTAAGTGAATCCACTTGAAACCTATTCTAATGTGAATCCACTCAATAAACATATACTGTGTGCTAGTTTATTCAATCATTTCTGCTAAGTGCATAAAAAGGCTTTGGGTGATAAAATCTCCTTTTAATTTCTTCAAAATTCCTTTTATGGAATTTAAGGGTCTTCTTCTTTTTCTCATAATGATGGAGAATAATTTATCATAGGAATTCAGGAACTGCTTCTCTATATTAAATTCTCAAGAATACAGGCCTTCCTGGGGCACCTGGGTGGCTCAGTTTGTTAAGCGTCCAACTTAAGCGTCCCACTCTTGATTTCAGCTCAGGTTACAATCTCATGGCCCTGAAATCAAAACCTATGTCAGGATCCTCGAAGGGCATGGAGCCTGCTTAAGATTCTCTCTCTCTCTCTCTCTCTCTCTCTCTCTCTCTCTCTCTCTCTCTCTCTCTCTCTCTCTTCCCCCACCCCCACCTTCTTCCCTTCTCCCCTGGTTTCAGGTGAACTCTTTCTCTAAAAAGAAAAAAGAAAAAAGAAAAAAGAAAGAAAGAAAGAAAGGAGGGAAGGGAAGGGAGGGCAGAGGAGGGAGGGGAGGGGAGGGGAGGGGAGGGGAGGGGAGGGGAGGGGAGGGGAGGGGAGGGGAGGGAAGGGAAGGGAAAGGAAAGGAAAGGAAAGGAAAGGAAAGGAAAGGAAAGGAAAGGAAAGGAAAGGAAAGGAAAGGAAAGGAAAGGAAAGGAAAGGAAAGGAAAGGAAAGGAGAAAAAAAAGAATACAGGCCTTCCTTTATCAATTTCAGATATAATGTAACATTTAGGGGCAGAAACCCTAGTGCCAGATAAGTTGGATTAAAAGCTTGACCCATCCACTTATTAACTATGTGACCTAAGGAAAGTTAACTTCTCTGTGTCTCATTTTCTCATCTATGAAATAGTTGTAAAAACAGCTCTTATCTTATAAGGGTATCTTGATAATTTAATTGAGTCAACATTTTTAAAGCAGTATCCCACACACAGTAAGTGCTAGGTAATGATTCTCTTATATATGATTTTATCTAACCATGTAAAGTATCTTTATATTTTGGGAACTTAACACATAAGAAATGAATTATGATTTAGAAAATGGTTAGCTATTAATACATAAGGCAAATATTTTATAATTTCACTATTTCTTAAATAAAACAGCATCAGCTTTCATATGAATAATAGTTACTTTTTTCAAAGTTCTAGACTGTTTCCAAGGTTTAAAATGGTCTATAATTTGATGAGAAAATTATTTAAAACACACAATTATATACACTTTTACCATGCATCTCTCACCCATAATGTTTCAAAGCAAAAGACTAAGTGGGACTATAAAATGTTTAAGCTATTAGTGACTATAGAGATAATCTTCTTCCACAGCACTCTTGTTCTACAAAGCAGACAGAATGTTAGAAAGATACAGCTCATTCCTCAGAATTTCGCCTTGGGACAGTAACAGAGCTGGACTTAGAACATAAGCCTTCTGACTCCCTGGATTTCCTGGAGGAAAGATTTCCTCAATACCACAAATCATGCATCAGGTCTCTACACCTTAAATATTTCATTAGCTTTCTATTATCTCTTTCCTTCTCCTTGGAGTATCATAATCAGAGTCACCTGTAGTATTTTTGAAGTAGAGACACTATGATTTTGTTCAGAATTGGGTATGATGACTAGTTTTGTGGCAACTTTCCCACTCTTATGAACAATCTGTATAAACATCCAATGTCTTATGTGGTTTCCTATCTTTGCCTTCAGCTGGTAAATCACTACCTCATTCCTGTGGCTCTAACTCCAAAAGATGCTGCATCTGTCTCTTTATCTCCAAGTCCACATCATCATCATCTTTTGCCTAAATGGTTACAATGATTCTTCTACTTTTGCACCCACGACCTTAAAATATAGTTTTGACACTATAGTCAGAGTGATCTTTTAAAAATGTACATCAGAGGGGCGCCTGGGTGGCTCAGTCGGTTGAGCGTCTGACTTCGGCTCAGGTCATGATCTCTCAGTTCGTGAGTTCGAGCCCCGCATTGGGCTCTGTGCTGACAGCTCAGAGCCTGGAGCCTGCTTCAGATTCTGTGTCTCCCTCTCTCTGCCCCTTCCCCGCTCATGCTCTTCTCTGTCTCTCAAAAATGAATAAGCATTAAAAATTTTTAAAAATGTACATCAGAGTTTACAGGCATAGACTTTAGAGTAAAATATTTCACCTTACTACTTGAATCCTCTAATTGCTAGAATTACAGTTTGAATAAAATCTAAATTACTTATACTGCTTAAAGGGCAGTTCTGTAAGATCTGGCCCCTGCCTACCTCTCCAATCCCTCTCCTCTACCCTCATTTTGTTCCAGTCATACTGGCCCTCTTACTCCTTCTGAAATACACCAAAGATATTTGTGCTTTAGATTTGATCCTCTAACTAGTCTGTATCATATCATGTGTTCTGCATAGTATTAACTACAAGTTGAATTTATTTTGTTCATTTATTAGTTTTTATTGCTATTCTTGAGAGCAGGAAACATTATTCTTGTTGATGACCTATCCCTTGTCCCTAGAACAGAAGTTGCCAAAAGGAGTTTATTCAATAAGTATTTGTTGAATGAGTGACTGTGACTCTTATGGTCAATATAGGTTCAACTATCTTCCAGGTCAATTATCAGTAAATTGCTACCACTATTTACTGGAGAAGATATATTGCTTAATATTGTTTCTCCAATATATACCCTCAGGATGCCCCTAGCAGAACTTGGACCTCGTATTTCTTCAAAGTGCTCTTGATCAATTTCAACAGTTTCTCTCTTAGGTCTACAATAAACATGATCTTTGTTCACAGAAAGAGAGCCTATTTTGAGCATCATAAAGGAGTTTCTTGCATGAAGAATATATATAAGAGTTCTGTCTAAGGGGTAATATTCATTTATGTCTCTAGCCTTTCAGTAATTTTCCTTACTTCATAAAACGCAATTTTCCCCATTACTCTGTCAACTCCTTGAGGCTTCTTCTTTTGCTTGCATGGAACCCTCAGATGTAAAATCAACATAGTCAGCATGTTAGGTTATGTGTGTACCCATTAGAGTGCCTAGTTACAGTAACTTGCCAACGATGAGCAATCAAAAACTATGAGCTAGTGATGAAGATTCTGGTCCTTATGTGCCTGTGTGCCAGTATTAATTCAGGCAGTGAGGAATTTATGTCTTCACTGGGTATTGGGTATTGGGAAATATAAGGGCTATGTGTTGCTGCATATAACAGCACTTTCTTAATTAAGATTGGAAGCCAGAATTAGCTTTACTCAATATGTATTATTGCCTTACAGATGAGAACACTGAGGCAGTGCAGCATGATGAAAGATGCCAGCAGTTTAATTACAATATCTTAGTGTTATATGAAAAAGATCATTCTGTTTCTTATACCTGAAAAAAAAAAGGTTATTAAATTATTGAAAAGAACTTAATAGTCACTTTTGGCAGGTTTTCAAGTATATTTCCTAATTAAATAATATTTTTGGACATGTTTACTTTTCTTTAATAGTAAATAATGCCACAATGGTTGTACATTTTTTACTTTTACTAAGAGGTAAGCTAGTGTGAATCAGGAAACCTGCACAGTGTATAGACGATAAAAATACCTGAATTAACAATTCAAGTTTTTGTAAATATTAATAATAGATTTAAGACTTCAAGTAAATTTTCATTTTCCTATATTGACTGTGACTATGAAAAATAATTTAAATATTTTATAAAATACTTAAGATTAAAGAAACATACAAAACCAATGTTGATCAAATATTCCCCAGGACAATTTTTCAGTGTTGTCATTTTTATAGATGTGTTTCATGAGTAAACTACTTCAGTGATTTGCATTAAGAGACTTTAGAGAAAGTGACAAGGGTTACTGCTTGATAATTTATTAGAGGAAATGAAATTCTCATTTACTGAATTCTATAAAATATATCTTGATATCTTGTACACATTCATGTTGAAATGCAGTACAAATGCCTAAGTGATAAATTAGCTTTTGTTTGTTTGGTTATTGAAAAATAGATAACATTCACAAACTGAGCAATTAGACATGTTTTCTTCTATTTCCTAAGATGCAATTTGATTATAATTCATGTGTAATTTCTGAACCACAGTACCTTAGGCTTTTTGCCAAATGATTCCAACTTAAACCAGCCATTATACTTTGGCCTAATTAAAAAATAAACTGCATGGAACTCTCAGATTTTCACATCTGCCCTATCTCTGCCTCCAGCAGGCAATCAAAACTGTGTCCACACTAGCCTTGTATTAGATGTTTATGAATATACTATCTCAACCATTAAACTGCAGACTCCTGGAATTCAAAGAATATGCCACATTCATCTTTGTATCCTCTTACACCCAACAGAGGGTCTGCTAAATGGTCTGCTGAGCACTAGTAAACTTTCAGTAAATATCTATTGAATTAAATTGGATGAGAGGACTGAGAAATTACACTAAGAATCTGGGTAATGGGACTGTCAGTCACTGTGTAATTAAGCAGTACAAGGGAAAATGCTGAGTGTGCATGCTTGCATTGCTGGAGGGAAAGCAGGCACAAAGGCCACCAGATTGAAAGCATTACAGGACAGAGACATGTAATTCACTGAGCACTTAATATGTATCGAGTATGCGGTGAAACACCATACATTCACCATCTCATTCAATCAATCACAGCCAATTTATAAGATAGGAAGGATTTATCTCACTGCAATATACATGAGAACCTTGAGGCAATATGGTGTGATGGTTAAGACTTAAATGCATTCTGCTTTCAGAACTTGAGTTTGATTCCTGGTTTTGCCAATTAAAACCACTCTGTAGCACTGACACAGATAGAAGCCTAGATGGCAATTGGGAAATATTTCTCAAAATGTAAAACAACATTTTTTGACATCACTATCAGATTTCTATTATTCCTCTTATATTTGAATGATAGCCTGGTATTTAAGACCCTTTACATTTTTTTTAATGTCTATTTATTTTTGAGAGAGAGGGAGAGCACAAGCAGGGGAGGGGCAGAGAGAGGGAGACACAGAATCTGTAGTAGGCTCCAGGCTCCAAGCTGTCAGCACAGAGCCTGATGCAGGGCTTGAACCCACAAACTGTAAGATCATGATCTGAGCCAAAGTCAGGCACTTAACCTACTGAGCCACCCAGGCGCCCTGGAATCCTTCACAATTTGATCCTGGCAAGCTTTCATAACTTCTTACCTATTGTATAAATCAATGTAGCCACCCTAAATACTTTTTGTTCCCCCAATATACTCTGCATTCTCCAGAGCCTCTGCAAATACTGTCCTTTAAACTAGAATACCATGTTTGAAGTTGACCTAAAATCAGTTTCATCATAAGATTCAGATTTTTCTATTTAAAAGGCATTTTTTGCTGCCATTGTTGTCCATGATTTATCTGTATCAATTAAACTCTATTATTAAAGTTAAATTGGGGCCCCTGGGTGGTTTAGTCAGTTAAGTGTCTGACTTCAGCTCAGGTCATGGTCTTAGAGCTGGTGGGATCAAGCCCCCATGTGGCTCAAAGCCTGGAACCTGCTTCAGATTCTACCTCCATCTCTCTCTGCCCCTCCCCCGCTCATGCTCTGTCTCTTTCTCTCTTTCTCTCTGTCTCTCAAAAATAAACAAACATTAAAAACAATTAAGTTAATTTGTAGTCATCCCCAGCCCCCTATGCTAGCTAATGAATTCTTTGAGATCAGAGACAATGAAGCTTTCTCTTTGTCTCATATATGCCTGTACTAACAACCCCAATGCTTCAAGGCTCTGGTGTTCTGTTTGGCCAGTGAACCCTGTTCAACTGCAATTAAGCTAACTCTTTTAGGAAGCAAGAGCACTAGTCTTGCTTGGTCAACTGGGGAGAGAACAAGCAGCAAGAGCAGGCTGAATAAATGCCAGACCTTTCTGTGTCACATTCAAGTTGGAGCAAGTGACATAAACATAAATATGAACTTTCAAACCAGTGAAAACTATTTTGTTTCCCTAATTTTGAGTTCACACTTACACAAACTGTTTTCAGGCACTGACAATTTTTATTTTTGAAAATTATCTTTTTATTCTTTTTATTTTAAATTTTTTAAAATTTAAATCCAAGTTAGTTTACCTATAGTGTAATAACGGTTTCATGAGTACAACCCAGTGATTCATCATTTATATATAACACCCAGTGCTCATCCCAACAAGTGCCCTCCTTAATGCCCATCACCCATTTAGCCTGTCCCCCCAACCCAACATCCCTCCAGCAACCCTCAGTTTGTTTTCTGTATTCAAGAGTCTCTTATGGGTTTGCCTCCCTCTCTGTTTTTATCTTATTTTTCCTTCCATTTTCCTATGTTCATCTGTTGTGCTTCTTAAATTCCACATATGAGTGAAATCATATATTTGTATTTCTCTAACTGACTTATTCCATTTAGCATAATACATTCTAGCTCCACCCATATTGTTGCCAATGATGAGATTTCATTCTTTTTGATCACTGAGTAATATTCCATTGTGTGTGTGCGTGCGTGCGTGTGTGTGTGTGTGTGTGTGTGTGTGTGAAATCTTCTTTATTCATCAATCGATGGACATGTGGGCTCTTGCCATAATTTGGCTATTATTGATAGTGCTGCTATAAACATTGGGGTGCTTTCAATGTTAAATCTTTGACAACTTTTCATTATAAGTGACTTTGTTATTTCAAGAATATCATCAGGCAAAGGAAAGAAATCACAGTAAAATCTCCATTCTATTAAGTTTGGTTTTTATCCCTATGTAAACTTGGTTTGGTTCCTTCAGCCAAATGAAAATCTAAGGAATTAAAAGGACCAGAGTAAAGTGCTCACTAGTTCCACCTTATACCCTCATGTCTTCTTATGATGCAGCTGAGAAATCCAGTGCTATTTAGTCATATCCCATGCAGACATGGCAAAAGTGGAGACAGGGATAGGGAGTTCTGTAGTTATTGGTCTAGAATTTATGAGCTGGAAGTTGGAACAGCAAGTAGATGACAGCTAGCAGCTACCCTGAATCTACAATCAAAAAATAAGCCAGATATAGATAATATCACCAAGGGAATGTAACAGTCACAGACATATTTTTTTTTTTCCTGTATAGGTCCTTACAGCTCGAGCAATGTTTTCAGACACTAGGATACCTTAAAGATGCTTTTTAACTAGAAAGTCCCCTTATTTCTCTTTGAAATATAATACAATCTTTTAAAATGGTTTTAAGAAGCTGAGTTAGAATATAGAAGGCAACTAGGTTTCTTGAGATATTGACTTTGAAATAAAAATCCAGTATGAGTCGTTTATCTGGAAAGTGAAGGGGGATGAGTGGGAGGCAGCACATTAAAAAGATGTTTTTAAGCTAGCTACCAGTGTGGATGACTGTGGAGTTTAATCTAGTTGGGAAACTAAGAGAGCCAAGAGTAGAACAGGTAGCTGAGAATTATCCCACCAAAAAGCTGAAGAAGTTGGGATATTTATATACCAATTCTCATCCGTCATTCACTGAGGGCTGCTCCTGGGGCACATTAATTCTCCACAAAGTAAAATCCAACCTCAAGGGGCTAGTGAATTCTGAAGCAGTAAGAGTAAAAGGGTGAGACAAGACACACCTGCTGCAAGTGTACATTTGGTTGTTGTGTGCTGTTCCTTTCAGAATTGCAATGTCTTCACGTAAGCCCTAGGACATTCGAATCACCCAAACTCTCCTAGGCAGTCTCTACTGATCCTGCCCATTGCTAGTTCCTGCGTCAATTTATGAGGGATTGCAGTATTTCCATTCAGGTTTAATCAGACCTTCATTCATCACATATATATTTTACACTGCCACCCACAGGGAAGGAAGCTCTGCCAAACTAAAAAACTCTGAATTCTTAGAATGACACATGAGTTTTTTTCACAAAATCTGTGTGGATCTTTAAAATATTGGTCATTTTTGTATTGTAAAAGTAGAAATGGTTTATTTAGTAGAAGTTAAAATTTCTGAACTAAGTAGAGATCACAAAATGAACTAAAATTTGAAATGGAAAAAGTGGGCCCATAGTTATAAGCTTCTCTTGGAGCAAACACTAATAATTTCCCATCTCCAAAGTCAAAAGGATATAAAGGTTAAAAGTAAAAGAACTGGGGTGCCCAGGTGGTTCAGTCGGTTAAGCGTCCGACCTCTGCTCAAGTCAAGATCTCACAGTGAGTTCGAGACCTGCGTTGGGCTCTGTGTTGACAGCTCAGAGCCTGGAGCCTGCTTCGGATTCTGTGTTTCCCTCTCTCTCTGCCCCTCCCCCGCACTCTCTCAAAAATTAATAAATTCGAAAAATTTTTAAAAAGTAAAAGGACTTTGTGGTGAAAACTGGGGGGATAGGTAGAGATAGAGGACATTTCTGAAGCTATGTTCATCTTTCTAAGGAAACACAATTAGAGTTCTATCCTACTTTACCCAGAGTGACATGTAAATGCCTACGCATGTAAAAAGCATTATGAAGATAAAAAGCTTCTGCACAGCAAAGGAAACAACCAACAAAACTAAAAAGCAACCAACGGAATGGGAAAAGATATTTGCAAATGACATATCGGACAAAGGGCTAGTATCCAAAATCTATAAAGAGCTCACCAAACTCCACACCCAAAAAACAAATAACCCAGTAAAGAAATGGGCAGAAAACATGAATAGACACTTCTCTAAAGAAGACATCCAGATGGCCAACAGGCACATGAAAAGATGTTCAATGTCGCTCCTTATCAGGGAAATACAAATCAAAACCACACTCAGATATCACCTCATGCCAGTCAGAGTGGCCAAAATGAACAAATCAGGAGACTATAGATGCTGGAGAGGATGTGGAGAAATGGGAACCCTCCTGCACTGTTGGTGGGAATGCAAATTGGTGTAGCCACTCTGGAAAGCAGTGTGGAGGTTCCTCAGAAAATTAAAAATAGACCTATCCTATGACCCAGCAATAGCACTGCTAGGAATTTATTCAAGGGACACAGGAGTACTGATATATAGGGGCACTTGTACCCCAATGTTTAAAGCAGTACTCTCAACAATAGCCAAATTATGGAAAGAGCCTAAATGTCCATCAACTGATGAATGGATAAAGAAATTGTGGTTTATATACACAATGGAATACTACGTGGCAATGAGAAAGAATGAAATATGGCCTTTTGTAGCAACGTGGATGGAACTGGAGAGTGTGATGCTAAGTGAAATAAGCCATATAGAGAAAGACAGATACCATATGGTTTCACTCTTATGTGGATCCTGAGAAACGTAACAGAAACCCATAGGGGAGGGGAAGGGAAAAAAAAAGAGGTTAGAGTGGGAGAGAGCCAAAGCATAAGAGACTGTTAAAAACTGAGAACAAACTGAGGGTTGATGGGGGGTGGGAGGGAGGGGAGGGTGGGTGATGGGTATTGAGGAGGGGACTTTTTGGGATGAGCACTGGGTGTTGTATGGAAACCAATTTGACAATAAATTTCATATATTAAAAAAAAAAAAAAAAAAAACTCCAAAAAACAAAAATAAATAAAATAAAATAAAATAAAATAAAATAAAATAAAATAAAATAAAATAAAATAAAATACAGGCTAAAAAAAAAAAACATTATAATTTTGTTTGGAGACCACAACAAAGAATTACAGTAGGATTGTTTTTAATTTCATTGCTCTCTGTCCCTACATAAGTAACAATATTATTTTAGGCAACAAACCTCACCTGACCTGCATGATTCTACATTCTGAAAGCAAGCTTGTGTTTTACAAGGTATATTTCGTAAACAATTTAAAAGAAGTATTTAAAGAGCATTTTGTGATACTGATAATCTTCACTCGTACTTGTTGACACATCTCATACTATAGTGTCCACAAAGTCTGAAAACATAAATAATATTATTTATTTTTTACAGATAGAAGTTGTCCTTGATGGTGCTATATTTTCACATGTCCAGATTTTATAGATATCCTATAGGCCAGTTTCCAATATCCTTAGCAAAACAGAATGTAATAATATCATGGTGGCAGGTAACTTTCACAATTGAAAATTTTTTCCCCACAATAATGTTCATAAGAGTTACTCATGTTAAAATATGTAACTGTAGTTTATTCACTGCAAATGATGTTCAGCATCCCATTTTATGAAAATACCATAATTCATCCATTTTCATGTTGCTGAGAGTTTACATTATTTAAGACTATTTGCTTTTAAAAATAATGCTGTGATAAACCAACTTACACATGCTATTATGTTATGCATGTATGAAAATTTACTGGAAAAGTATGGAATTTCTGGATCATAGTTTATGTACTCTTCAGCTTTATGAGACGCTACCAAATTTTTCTCTAAAGTGATTAAACCAATTTATAGTTTTAACACCAGTGAATAAGAGTTCCTATTTCCCTACATCTCCAAACATAGTTGGTATAATCAATATTTTGGATTTTTTTCCAAGTCAGAAATGTATGAAATGGTATTTTATTCTTGTTTTAACTTGCATTCTCTTGATTTCTAAGGAGTGTATGGATGATAACACAATTATTTCTTACTACTTACGGCCCTAACTGTAAGAGTACTGCACCTACCTACCCTATCCCCTCACTGACATTAGGTTGATCCTGTGTCTTCCTAATTAGGTTAATTTGTGATAGGGACACAAATGACATATGTCATTTCTAAGGAGAAACTTCAAGAGCCATCACATCATTCTGCCATTTCTCCTTTCCCTCTGCCTCATAACAGAAATCTCAGAAAAGGGCTGATCCTCAGCCTGTATTAGAGAATGAAGAAGAGCCATAGGGCTAAGCCCCACAGTGAACATAAAATGTTAACGACAGATAAAACCTTGTTGTTTTACTGAGGGTTGATGGGGGGTGGGAGGGAGGGGAGGGTGGGTGATGGGTATTGAGGAGGCCACCTTTTGGGATGAGCACTGGGTGTTGTATGGAAACCAATTTGACAATAAATTTCATATATTGAAAAAAAAAAACCTTGTTGTTTTAATCCTCCATTGAGATTTTGGGTCATTTGCTATCACAACATAATCTAGTTAATGTAGAAGACATTACATGAATTAGCCCTGAAAATATGGTGTTTCTATTAAAAACAAACTAAAACATGTGGTATCATCTGGGCCAGGCTAGATAATAGTTATTGAACTAGAAAGATGGCAACCCATATTATATGATGGTGAAACTCTTGGCAACTTGATAACACACCAAAATAGCTCATAGTTTTAGATGAAAAGTCTGATAAATGTATTGGCTGTGTTTGACAATGTCACAAGAAGAGATGAGCTCACACACAAAATTGGCTGTCTTGCAGAGAGCAATGGAAATCCTCAAGATTCATGTCTTGTAGGATTGAAAGAATCAATTGTTTCTCATCTCTAACAATTGAGAAATGTTTTCAGTGGCAGAGGCAAGGGCTAGGCTATCACACACTTAAACTTTTTCACTGATTAATTTGGCACCCAATAAATCCTTTAGGACAAAATGGCTAAGAAAAGACAATAAAGGCATGGTTCTACCAAGGTCTAGGTACTGGCAGTTAAGTTGAGAGAAAGGGGCATTATCTCTATAAGATTTATGAGTTTAGCACATGGAACAGGTTAGAGTTACTGGATGAAAGATAACAAAGTTTTAACAGTTGTGAGCTGTATAGCCACTGAAAGCTACCACTCTGGATTAGAAAAGCTAAAAACTTAAAAACAGTCATTGGGTCCCAAATTCTATCAATAGGAAGCAGACTGAGAGGAAAGCATATTTTGAAACATCTGCTTTCATATATGGCTAAGGAACATCTTGGGAAAGGAAGGACAACCCAGACAATGAAACCATGGGCCATGGGAACAGTACATTGGGAAATTATTTCTAGAGTGTAGAACCTAAAAAGCAGAAACAATCGCTACTTTTGAAAACATGTTGCATTTTATTAATTTCCATTGCTTTTTAAAAAAAATATTTATTCATTTTTGAGAAACAGAGAGAGAGCATGAGTGGGGTTGGGACAGAGAGGGAGGGAGACACAGAATCTGAAGCAGGCTCCAGGCTCTGAGCTGTTAGCACAGAATCTGATGCAGGGCTCGAACTCACAGACTACAAGACCAGGACCTGAGCTGAAGTCAGACGCTTAACCGACTGAGCCACCCAGGTACCCCTCTGTTGCTTTAAAATAAACCTTGACAGCTTTTTTTTTCTATAATAATGATAGTCATTTCAAGATGTTAAAAAAAAAAAAAAAACAACTGTGAGCGGTGGTCTATAAAATAAAATACCATGGCAAAAGTATATCTCTACTATTCCATATATAATTCTATCTATATAATTCATATAATTCTATCTATAAAACTATATATAACATATCATTTTTAATGGTACTTTTAATTTTTTTTGAAATAATCAGTTAATCTTATTATCTCAAGAAAAACGGCTGACTCACTTTAAACTATAACATAGAACTGAACTCACCCTGCTACTGAGCCACTGCTGAATGCATGTCAGCTGCTGCAGAATCCATTGATTGCCTCAGATATTGATTGGTTAATTTAATGAAAAAGGGAGGTTGGAGTCTAAAGAAATTTACAATGCTGACTGACAGGATCTTACCTGAAGTTATGTTCAGCAAAACATTCACATCCATGTGTATGCACACATGTACAGCACACACTCTCAATCAACACTGCCAATAGTGACTAATATTTTTAATATTATAAAGTGAGGTCCTCACTTATAATTTAACTAAAGAAGATAAAAGATATTCACAAAGGAAAATCCTAACTAGAATAACATGTTTTTACATGAATTTGTAAAGAATATGAATAGCTCACGAAGTATTCCTTCACTTTCCCTCAAAATGAACATCTGAGAGACTCTTAATTGTACTATCTAAAATGAGTCTCTTGTAGGCAGCATATAGATGGATCTCGTTTTTTACTCATTCTGATACCCTATGTCTTTTGATTGGAGTATTTAGTCCATTACATTCAGAGTGACTACTGAAAAGATAAGAATTTAGTGCCATTGCATTACCTGTAGAGTTGGTGTTTCTGGTGATGCTCTCTGGTCCTTTCTAGTCTTTGTTGCTTTTTTTTTTTTTCTTCCCTCCACTCAAAAAGTCCCCCTTAAGATTTCTTGTAGGGCTGTTTTAGTCTACTGGTCATAAACTCCTTTAGTTTTTGTTTGTCTGAGAAAGCCTTTTTGTCTTCTTCTAGTCTGAATGACAGCCTTTCTGGATAGAGTATTCTTGGCTGCATATTTTTCCCATTCAGCACATCAAATATATCTTGCCACTCCTTTCTGGCCTGCCAAGTTTCTGTGGACAGATCTGCTGAGAGCCCGATCTGTTCTCCCTTGTAGGTTAAGGACTTTTTTTCCCTTGCTGCTTTCAGGATTCTTTTCTTGTTTGTGTATTTTGTGAATTTGACAATGATATGTCTTGGTGATAGCCATTTTTTTGTTGACTTTAGTGGGGGTTCTCTATGCTTCTTGAATTTTGATGTCTGCCCTCTCCCAGATTAAGGAAGTTTTCAGCTATAAATTACTCACCTAAACCCTTCTTCTCCCTCTTCTCTCTTCATCTTCTGAGACTTCTATGATACAAATGTTATTACATTTTAATTACTGAGTTCCCTAATGCCTTCATGATTCCTGACCTTTGTTTCCCTCTTCTTTTCAGCTTCATTATTTTCCATAATTTTATCTTCTCTACTACTAATTCGCTCCTCTGCCTCATCCATCCTCATTTTTATGGCCTCCATTTGGGTTTACATCTAGGTTATAGCATTTTTAATTTCAGCCTGACTGGATTTTAGTTCTTTTATCTCTGTAGAAAGGGACTGTCTGGTGTCTTCTATGCTTTTTTTCAAGCCCAGCTATTATCCTTATAATTGTTGTTTTCAATTCTGGTTCAGATATCTTATTTTTGCACTGATTAAATCCCTGGCCATTGTTTCTTCCTGTTCTTTCTTTTGAGGTGAATTCTTCCATATTGTCATTTTGGAGGAAGAAAAAACAATAAGAATAATAATAGAAAAAATAAAATTGTTTTAATTTAAAAAATCAAATAAAGGTAGCTAGATCCTAGGTGTGTTTTGGTCTGCTTTTTAAGAGAAACTTAATAGGAAAAAGAGAAAGGAGAAAAGAAGAGAGGAAATAATTAAAAAATTAAAAATTAAAAAAAGTAATAAAAATAAAATAACATAATTTGTTCTTTCTGTAACCAAGAAACGAAAGAAAAGAAAAACAACAGAAACAGAAGTAACAATAAACAAACAAACAAATAAACAAACAAAAAGACCAAATGAAGCTAGATCAAGTTTCCCCTAGAGCTGAAACTTTGCAGCAGTCTATGGTCAGTAGACTAAGCTCCTGGAAGGGATTTGCTTGTCTTCTAGGGTGCAGTGGGGGGCTGCTGCTCTGATTCTCAGGTTAACTGGCCCTAGTGGAGATATGCTTGGAGGGCACAGGGGGCTGGGGCATAATTTAACCACTCTGTTCTCCACTTGGTGGCGCTGTTTAGCTCACTGGGGTGATCAGTGTTGGTGAACTAATAGTGAAAATGGCTTCACCTCACTCTCTGGTCTACAGAACAGGAAGTTTGCACCCTCACAGACACGAAATCAGTTACCCCTCCTGTGTCCCGCTTCTGTCAGCTCCCCACCTTCTCCTTGTGTCCAAGCTGTCCATCTATCTACCAGGCTGTTTTATCACAAGTCGGCTGTGTTTCAAAACTTCAAAATTCAGAGAACATTGCAGTTCAGACCACAGCAATCTTCGTGGGGAGGGTCTCATCACTCTGTGGCTGGTGCTGGCTTGTCCCAGGAAATGGTCTTCCACTGGGCAGCACAGAGGCTGCATAGCCCTCTGAGCCAGGGTCTGCTGCCCTCAGCACACCTCTTTGTTCCTATATGGGTAAACATAATAGCTTCATGGCGCCTTCAGGGTCTTTTGCCCGTGGAGAGGCTATATTACCTCTCCCAAATGCACTCCAAGCCGGGGAACTGCTTCCCCCCATCAACCCAGGGGATCCTTAGACTGCACTGCCCACTCCTGGGGTTCCACCCTGCTTCCTCACTGGAGCACCACCAGGCGCTGACCTCTAAAACTTCATACTCTGTGCAACGCTATTTATAAAAATAGCGGTATTGAAACCTCTCCTTTTCCCTCTGTCAATGATTCGGGGAAAGTTTTCTTGTGCAGATCCCTGTGCTTATCTTCACTCTTTCTCTAGCTGCTTTCAGGGGGAGTGCTTTCTTGGGCAAACCGGATGGCTGCTCTCTCTCCCCTCCATCTTTCTCCTCTCCGCAAAAATGGCTCCCTCCCTTCTGTGGCACGATGGATCTTATCTCCCCTAATTCACCTCTCCACACCACATACGTGCCGTGTTGTCTCCCTCAAATTATGCAGATTATTCTGTTAATCATCAGATTGATTTCCTAGGTGTTCAAAATGGTTCCATGTTCATCTAGCTGTGTTCCAGGGATGAGACAAGCCCAGGGTCCCCTTACTACTCTGCCATCTTAACTCCTCCTCTTTCTGTGTTCTTGATTTCTATAAAATCATTTTGACAATTGAATAATATTTTAAATATATGATGTGTAGTAATTTAATTAGCCAGTTTTCTTTTATTACACTTTAAGTGGTTTCTATTTTCTTACAGCTTTAACAAAAATATAAAAAAATTTGTTGGAAAACAGCTAATGCTCATTCAGGATTATTTTCTTAGGATAAGTTCCTAATGAGATTGTTGAGTAATGGTAAGCAATTACATTGTTTTTCAATGTATAGCTAAATTGCCAGCAGAAAGGTATTGCTAATTCTAATAGTATTATATGAAAGGAATAATTTTCCTGCCATATATTATCCCTATTTTCCTATTGCTTAAAAATTTATAATTTAAAGTTGCATATCATTGTTTTAATTTGAATTTTTTTGATTTCTTGAGATAATCAACATTCTTCCAAGGTTAGGTTAGGTTCCAAGTATTTAATTCTTACTTAAACTTAAGTAAAATAGTGGGATAATATTTGGAAAATTACATTGACTCTACTTGATCACACCTCAATTGAAAATGGGGATAATATAAATATTACTCAGGTAACACGTGGAATCCTTTATGAATTTCAACTGCAAAGCATTATTAAGTGAAATTAAGCTAAACAATTAACGCAGGATGAACTCTACCACTTTTGGTTGAGCTTTAAAAATAAGGTAAATCATGTCAAAAACAATGTAAACCCCAAGAGAAGAGAAGATAAAGTGGATTTAAAATATATATATGCTTCCTCCATAAGAAACAAAGGGGCAAACTGCCGTATTTAAAGATTTCTATTATATTTTTTTTTTTAAAAAGAATACAACTAGTAATTGGGATACTAAAGAAAACTTAAAAAAATAAACATTTCTATTATAAATTTTTGTCTTTCTTTCCTCTGGCTGTTGGGTCCCAGGCACTTTGGGTCCCACTATAAAGCAAAACAAAGGTTGTGGTCTTAAGTTTATCACTCACATAATTCAAACTTCCTTATTTAAGACACTGAATTAGATCTATAGATCTTTTATGATATGAAGCCATGTGGGAAGTCACACTGTTTGCAAATATAAATGAAGAAAATTGTCAATATTCTTAATGGTACTTTCTCCCAGAGTAGAGTTCCTGGAGCTAATTTCTTCTGTACAAAATCATCAGGGCTAGTGGAAACTAGACTAATTTCTTGATGTTTCTGACAAGATTAAGATATACTTATCTTGACTTCATTAATTTTCCATAATTGCAAATGCTGCTTATGTCCCAGAAGAGAAATCACAATATACTAACAATAAAAAAAAAGTATAGCTTCTGAACAGCCAATTGATAACAACTAATTATAAAAAAATGTCAATGCAAAATTGATAATTCTATGTATTTCTTAAATCTATTTTCAGTATTTTTCTACTCCTTAAGAGTCTCAGGAAACTCTTAAATTGTTGTCATTTTAGAATACATTAGAAAGACATATGAATATCATTTGAGTTATAGGCAACATAAGCCAAACTAGCAAAATGAAAGAAAGAAACACAAGGTTCAATTTTTTGAAAACCAACTGAGACATCCTATCTGACCTCTAGAAGGGCAGAGGCCAGCGTACCCCCTGGGGACCTTTGTAGCAGAGGTCAGTGGGCCTTTTCTCTGAGGTATGGCCACCGGCATGACTCATCTTCCTCAATTCTTGGCTGTTAGATTTCTCCTATTCCAAGTTTTAATTCAAAGAAGAGGGGTTCTAATTGGTCCAGCTGTGACTGCTCATAGTTAAATCACTATGTTTAGAGGTCAGATTCAAAAGCAAAGCCCCGGTGTCTGGGGTAGCCACTGTGTACCAGAACCATCCAGATAGAGGTGATACTCAAGACAGAAAACTTCAGGTTGCTTAAATAGACTTGGTGTCTCTGCCCTAAGTCTAGCCTTCCTATTTGCCTTTTTAAAAAAAGTCATCAACCATTGTGTGTCCACTACTGATACTTCAAAATCAGTGTACTGACATTCTAATGATTATGCATAGACTATTTTAGGTAACTTCAAATTTATTAAATGGAATTTTGAAACAGTAATTATTGTGCATAGTACTTACATGACTTATTTTGCATACTAGAAAGTGTCCATAAACACAGAAAAGTAAAAGGCTTAGTACATGTTTACATTTAAATGCATTATATGTGGCTTTGGCAGGGATTGATAATTACAAATTTACACATTTAGATTAATGACTTTTATTTTCATCTCCTATTTGAATTGTAGAATATATTTACCTGAATAAGTAGTAGACTAATAATTTTATAATGGTAAGAAGAGACTTGCTGGGAATACTTGTAGAATTGAGACTCTAGCAAACATTTGTTTCGATGGGTTTACTAGATGTGTATTTCATAATACTTTTCTACATTTGCATGAACCTTGGGAAACTTTTTGGATGAACAGAAATTTCTACCAATAGCTCATTGTTATGGACTGAACTGTGTTCCCCTAAAATTCATATGTTGAAGCCCTAACTCCCAGAACCTCAGAATGTAACTATATTTGGGATCGGGCTTTTAAAGAGATGATTAGGTTCTCCATCCCTCTCTCTCTCTCTCTCTCTCTCTCTCTCTCTCAAAATGAAATAAATAAACCCCAAAAAGTGGGGGGCACCTAGGTGGCTCAGTCAGTTAAGCGTCCAACTGTTGATTTCAGCTTGGGTCATGATGTCATAGTTTGTGAGATGGAGCCCTGTGTGGGCTCTGAGGGAACTGCTTGGGATTCTCTCTCTACCTCTCTCTCTCTGCCCCTCACCTGCACACACACTCTTTTTCTCTCTCAATATAAATAAACTTAAAAAAAAAAAAGAGATGATTAGGTTAAATGAAGACGTAAGGCAGGCCCTAATCCAGTCTGATTAATGTCTTTATAAGAACAGGAGATAAGGACATACAGAGCGACATCAAGGATCCACAGAGAGAAAAAGCCAAATGAGGTCACAGGAAGAAGAGGGTCATCTTCAAGCCAAGTAGAGAGGTCTCAGAGGAAACTCAACTTGCAGACACCTTGATCTTAGCCTTCCAGAATCCAGAACCGTGATTAAATAAATTTCTATTATTTAAACCACCCAGTATGTGGCAGCCTGACCAAACAAATATGCTCACATTTGTTTAAATATCTTGTAAATAATGTTTTAAAACATTTAATATAAAATTATTTCTAGACTATGCTACCATGTTCGTTACCTTTGACATTTATGTTTTAATACATTTTAAAAGTAGTTTATGACATTTTACATGGACATTTATTACTACTAGTAGTTTATTTAACCTCTCAAAATTTAAGTCTAGGTCTAATCAAAACCTCTGAGACATTTCAAAACATACACAATATATTTATATAGCATATGGCATGAGAAGTAATAGAAAATGACAAAATCTTTCATGTTAGACTAAAATATCAACTCATATTCTATGGAAATCTGTATGTGAAATAATTATGTTGTTGCTGACTACAAATCACTTTCCAGATCTTCAGTTACTCAAGGTCAAAACCATGAATAGCATGCTGTTTGCTCAATAAAAATATAAATAATCTTGATTCCTTGAAAATACAACAATTTGGTTGTGCTATGTACCTAGTCATTTGAGCAATAGGACAGTGGACTGATGATGCTATTATTCAAAGGAAGCCAGGTGAAATATTGATCTATAGTATAACAGTAAGTACATTTCTACATTTTAGAGCAATTTCTTTATTTCAGGACATGACACTTTTGTAATGTTATGATAAAAGCAAATGTATACAAATCAGTGATAAATATTTATGAGTCAGAAACAACACTTAAAAATAAAGCTAATTCAGTCCCCCTGCCCTGAAAAAAAATATTTGGTACTGTGGTTAATTATATACTGATTTTTATATGCTTAAAGTTGTGTCTAAGCATGAATTCATGTTTCCTCTATGTATATGTACTAGTCAGGTATTTTAGAATGAGTAACAATCACAGTGCAATTAGATAGTTCTGCTTAAACTATCTATTCCTGAAATAGTTGCAAGGACAAAGTTTCAGGATTCTAGATAGGAAAGTAAGTAGCTTTCCAGCTGGCCTTCTTGCTCACTTATTCATTAATTCAACACTTATTTTTTGAGAGACTTCTCTGTGCAAGAACTGCAAAGCTCCACAGGAGATATACAATAGCTAAAATATAATTCCTATTTCTGCATATTTCACACGTCTGGATACACTGTTGTATATCCTATTTAGCTCACTACACACTCTGTCAAACCATTCACAGCAAACGTTCAAAAGACCAGTCTGTATATACCGCACATTCATGCCAACACCCACCACCTCCTCAGCTCATTACAACCTGGACTTGACTCCTACCATTTCACAAAACCCACAGTCTTAAAAGTTGCCATAAACAAGTTATGGATTGCCTTTCTCAATTCTCCACACATATATTGCATTGGGCAATGTTGAAATGCTTCCTTCTTGATTTTCTGCTTTGACTTGTATGATGGTACAGACTTCTTGCTCTTCTGTAACCACTCTTTAATTTTAATCTATACGGACTCTTCCAAAATTGATTCTTGGTGATTTTCATGGTTCTGACCTCTCAGGTCACACAGCTTTATTACAAATTATCTTCTGGCCATCTTATTAGGTGGATATTTAGACTCATTCTGTCCTGAGCTGAACTAACCATTTCCCTCTCTTCACTAACTAGTTAAATCTGTTCCTCCTCTACATTGCTATGATTCTGGTAATAGAACTACCATTCTACTAATCACTAACTCTCGAATAGTGGAGTTAGCTCTGCCTCCAAATTCACCTAGACATCATATCAAACCAATTCAAACATCCACTGGCTCTGTGGTTGCAATATCTTTTGCATGTCTGCCTTCCTCTCTATGCCTGTTTCTATCTTCATTATCTCTTACTTCTCATAAGCATAGATGACTGCATTCTTGGCCACCTTTTTCTCTCCCAGATTCTACCCACTGATAATTACTCTCCTACACATTAATCGTACTACTTATTTCTTCCATTATTGAAACAAAATTCAAGCTTTATCTACCTCTCTCATCTTCAATTCATTAGATGGTAGGCAATTTGTTTCTATACCTTTGGAATACATGTTTGTACTTATTTTTTTACATCATTCATTCATTTATTCAACAAACACTGATGAAACTTTTTGCCTCCATACCATGTAAAATCAGTGCTTTCTATCTCTTATAAATCTGTAGCTCATGCTAAACTCTTGTGTTCTAAAATCTTTTTCTCTAGCTAAGACAGAATTCTTTCCTGGTTAGTTTCTAAACATAATAATGAGCTTATCACTCATTTTTGCATGATTCTCAAGAAAATAAAAGGACTCTCAAGACCCCACAATCAGCAATATGCAGAGTGCCTACGTGTCACTCCTTGGAATTTATTTCTCCCACCTGCTTTCAGACCTGGTCCTATTTCTCCTACTCTCTTCTAAGCACAAACTTTATATTAGCAACTGTATCCATGATTAGAGCTTCATTAAGGGCTCATTCATCCAGGTTATACCTAAGGTGTTAAAAGAAGTTTCATAAGAGTGGTCTCTGGGGTGCCTAGGTGGCTCAGTCCATTAGGCATCCACTTCAGCTCAGGTCATGATCTCACAGTTTGTGAGTTCGAGTCCCACGTCGGGCTCTGTGCTGACAGCTTGGAGCCTGGAGCCTACTTTGGATTCTGTGTCTCCCTCTCTCTCTGCTCATCCCCCACTCATGCTATCTCTCTCTGTCTCTCAAAAATAAAACAAAAAACATTAAACAACAACAACAAAAAGAGTGGCCTTTCTTGGATTTCTTGATTCAGCTGTGAGTGCCAAAGAAGTTGGCATTAATGGTAACAATTTTCACTTGCTTATTGCCTTCGGTGGCTATAAGACTGCCCCTCTTTCCAACTCCATTCCATATAGGGCTCTCTTGTCTAATTCTTGAAGTTGCTTAGGGTATTTAGCAGGTGCTTATAAATAACACGTGTATTTTTCTTCCACTTCAGCTCCCTTCCAGCCTCCTTGTTCAGGTGTACATTCTGAATTGCATATGAAATCTACCGGAGATAAATACACAGAGGGTTAAAATCTCTATGAACTTTATTTTTAGTGTGGGAAAATCAATTAATTTATTCAATTGAAAGGTATAGGATGAGGCTGAATGAGGGAAAGAGGGAAAATAAGCAGATAATTAATACATAAATAATTGCATTTTACGAAGTACTAGTGTCTAAATATGTATCTGTATACTTACATTAATTTGACAGTGATTCTATACACTTGCAAATGAAATGGGAAGATGTGTCAAAGAATGTCAAAGAGAGGCCATAATAAGCATCTAAAAAAAGTATACAAGGAAATCACATTATACATACGAGATACTAATGATATTTAAACCAGATGGGGAGAAAAAGAAGGGTAGGGGGAGAGAGGGTAAGGGAAGAGAAGAAGGCAGATTTAAACACTGAAGGGAATTCTACTAGCCATTGCCCTGAAGAAATGTATATTCTAGATTGAACATAAAATAGAAGAGAACCTGTGTCAGAATCTTTGATGAAATGAAATAGTAAAAAGAATATGATAATTATTTTGAGTGACTTTATGCTAAATGACATTTCTAATTCTGTAGCAACACTACAAACAGAATTATTTTAAGGGTATATGCCATGATGTAAAAAGATGGAATTATTAGATGTTATTTACCTTAAAAATGAAACCTAGAGTGTATTTGCATGATTAAATTCATCCAAATGGAATTCTATTATAACTTACAACTACTACTTAAATACTGTTATTTCTGAAACCAAGGAGAGAGATAGTCTAAAACCTTAACTTAACTTATGTAGTAATGAAATAAGTAAATAAAGCTTCATAGGATTAAAATTGATGCTGTGGAACTAGTAATGAGAGTTGTGAGAGATCTCTTTTTTAAAGAGCTTCTGGCCTCAATATGTGATATATTTCAAAACTTATTATCCAATAGAATCAATTATTAATAAACAATAATGTTGATTTTAAACAGGTTATATACTAATATGACTTGGATAAATTAGGCTGTTCTACAGGAAAAGTATCTCAAGGAACACTATATTTTAAAGTCTGATAACATAAAAAAGAACAAAAGTAATCGTTGATGACACCTTATAACTTAAAACACAATTATCAGCTGGCTAGCTTCAGTATTAATAGTCAGGGTTTTGAATTTCAAAATTAATGATGTGTCTAAGTCAATTCTCTATTTAATTTGGATAGAGATTGTTTTTAAATAAAAATTTAAATCTGAATATCCATACCTCAACATAGTAAAGTTTTTAAAGAAATTCAACTAAAATGGATGTATAGAGAGAATTCAAACATAAAAAATTCAGAATCTAAGTGAAACAGAAAACAGAAAGATCTCATTATTCATTCATATAAAAAAGCCTCTGGTAGATTTTATTATTGTTCTCCAATATTCTCTGCCTTATCTTGCAAGAAGATTATACCTCTCTATGCCTTGGTGAATTGTTGTCACTCAAATTACTCCAAAAAAATGTAAGCAGAAGTTTTTCTATTATTTCTCAGTAGAAGCTTTAGGAACCTAAGTATGCTTTACTATGCTTTCTCAACCCTTTTACCACCACCATCACTTTCATCATGACCAGAAATTCATAATACAAGACATACCTTCAGCCTAGAACATGCATGAAAGTGACATACATCAGAGGAACAGCCTATAAGCAATGGTCATACAGAAAGAGCAACAAAGAAGACTTTGTTATGATAATCCACTCTGATTTAGAGGCCATTTGTTATTGCAAAATTACATTGCCTCTTCTAAGGTATATGGAACCACTGGAGTTATGCAGTCTGTAGCCTGAACAACTGTGCATAGCAGCCCTTATACTGCATTCTTAATACAATATTGTCCCCAAAGATTCTTTAAAACCAGTGATTCTAAAAAATCTGCCATATCTGAACAAATGTGATTTTTTTAACGTTTATTTATTTTTGAGAGAGAGAGAGAGAGAGAGAGAGAGAGAGAGAGAAAACATGAGTGGGGGAGGGGCAAAGAGAGAGGGAGACAATCTGAAGTAGCTTCATGCTTTGAGCTGTCAGTACAGAGCCCAATGAAGACCTCGAACTCATGGACTGTGAGATCATGACCTGAGCCAAAAGTTGGATGCTCAACCGACTGAGCCACCCAGGCACCCCACGGATGTGATTTTTTTAATCATGAGAAAACACTTTTAATTTCTATTCAAATTTAACGTTCCAACCTAATGTGATAAACAATATACTCAGGATATATACGATCCCAGGCAGGGTTTCCTCTATGCACAGAAACCATTATCCGCAAGTTTGTTGCTTTGATTAAAAAAAAACAAAAAAACAAAAACAAAACAAAACATACTTTCAGCTTTTCTATCTTAACTAAAAAGGGTAAAAATACAAATATTGTGTTAATTATTATCAGACTTTTTTAATTATAAAGGTTTAAGGTAAAACTAATTGTTTACAGTAAGTATTCAGAACTAAGAGCCACGTTTCGTGTCCTTCACAGCAGCACTTACATATTTGCACATAACAACAGATGGTATTACCAAATGCTTGTTCCATTAAATTTAAAACTTCCTTTGGGAGGCTAACTGCTTTCTGCAATATCACAATCACCCAAATTCAATATTAAAGAAACACAGAGGTCCCTTGGAAGGAAAGACTAATCTTAGAAGGAAAAGATAGATATTTCTTCATATTTTCATAGGTGTAAAGAAATCTAATCATGTCTTTTAAATGAAAACTAAAAGTGTCTGTATTTGTCTGACTGCACTACAAACTTGCTTTGTATAGACAAAAGACACATTGCAATTTCTACTGAATACTTAAAAATACACTTTCAAAGAAATTATTAATCATCAAAAGATAATACCATTTCAACTTCCAATATGAAGCTCTTTACCTACTACTTTCTAGATTATCTGTTCCACCCAATGGTGCTCATCAATGCTAGTGAAAGCTTCATTCCCTTCTGCAGAAAACTTAACTGGCCGAGTCATAATGATCTAGGCAATAACAATCGCTTCTAGCCTTTTTCACTTCAGTCCACACGCCCTGGCTTCTCTGTTCATTACCAGCCTCAGACATTTTCTGTTCCTCCTTAGAGCTAAACATTATAAATTTATTTGCTCTGATTTCCATTTCCCATGATTATTATGTAACCTGCAACTCACCAAACACTTATATCAATGAATAAAATTTAAGAAATGCTTATTAAGTACCTTGTAAGTTTAATGGTATGTATACCCTGCCAAAGATACACTAATGGATATTTTATTGAAAATATGTGTAATCTGATGCTGGAATTATAATCCATTATAAATCCCTGAAACAGATTTTAGGCAAACTCTTGTGAGATTTCAGAGAACAAGAAGGTTATATTTTGTTGAGGAGTCAGGAGACATTTGAGGAGATCTTGGTGTACAGATGGTTATCTCCAAGGAAGAAATAAGAGATGATAGGTCAGGAATAAGGAAGTGACAGCCAGTGATAACAGCACACGCAAAAAGATGCAAAAACCAAAAAAACCCCACAAAAACCACAATTTAATAAACAGTAAAGTGGCTGGTTTTGCTCTAGCTTTGTATATGTAGGAGAGCAGTAACAAATATGTTTGAGAAGGTGTTTTATCTGCTAAGCTGTGGGTTTCATATTTAAGTTAGCTGGCAGTGGTGAGAAGTAAAGAATATTGCTAAGAGTCCTGCTCTTGCAAGATTAAATCAGCCTCAGAGTGGATTGAAGGCAGAAGTGATTGAAGGAATAGAATCATTACATAAAAGTTCCAGAAAGAGTTAATAGGGCCCTCAAATAGGATGGTGGTAATAGGAATAAAGATATATGAATGGCATCACGAAAGCAAAGCCAGTATCTGACAACTGATTGTCCGTGAGAGGAGATAAAGAGTAGAATTACTTACTCCCTCGTGAAGAGAACACTGTTTCCCAAAATAGCAACATATGCCACTTGAATACAGTCTATCCTCAACATCAAATACTCAGGATTTCCAATTCACAATTTTAAATAATATTTAACCAAACTGGTTATTTGTCTTACAACTTTAAGGGAAATAAGAATACCAAAAAAGTAACACAGGAGAAAAAAAGTAAGCAACCCAAGAAAAGTAGTTAAACTTACAGAAATCTAACAGTTTGAATAAAATACTTAACAGATAAAATCATCCAAAATAATGGTCAGCGATCATATTTATGTGGGTCATTTTAAACAATTTCTATTAATGCATATACAGTGAGCTTAGTCAGTGCTGTGGAAGAATGTGGGTGATACAGGCAGAACAGCAATTTAATAAAAAGGTATTGGGTAGACCACAGAATACGTGGCAGGCAGAATTGGATTCAGAGGCTACATCCAACGTTCTAACTAGATCCAGGCATGAGATGTCACAGAGTGAACTACCAGCACCCCCAACACGGGTCACTAGATATCGCCAGTAGAATTGCTGTTTCTCCTTTCTCTGGAAATCAGATGTAGCTGCCATCATGGCCGCGACTTATCAGCAGAAAGAAGACTGGTAGTTCCTACAAATCTCATCTGCAGAACCTACAGCATGCAGTGCCCCAACTGAGAGGGAATCTAGAGAAGCCAAACCCTGACATTTCAAATTCTATATGGAAGGAGGCTCTGCCATTTAAGAGGCCACAGACACTAGCAGACCTGAAGGATGCTAGATAAAGCATTGCTGATAGACACATATTCAACATTTAAAAAGAAGTATATGAAGTTATGTTATTCTCATTGATGTTCTAAGTGGCAAAATTCACATCAAATGGTAAGTATTTAGTACAAGCATATTTATTAGTCTATTTAATATAAAAAATAATGGGATTTCAGTGATGTTTGGTCAAAAAAACCATTTTACTTGATATGTATGTATGTGTCAAGTCAAAGCTGCCACGAAAACAAGGTATACATGGGGTAATGCATTTTAACGGAAATATGTTAAATTCAGAAATAGGATAGGTATCTACTATAATGTTACTTATGATATTTGGACTAAATCATGGGACTTATTATTTATAAAGAAAAAAAATAATAAGATTATAAGTTTAGATTACCACAAAATGTATAGTTCCTGGAATGAGATCCACAAGAGGTACTAGTTATCTGAACCACTCACTAATGACTGAATTTATGTCCAAAGTGGTCTTCTGTGGGAACATATAGACACAGAAAATGATCTGATTAGATTTAAAGATGCTAATGACTCTACTTCTAGTAGTAAAGAGAGCAGTGATTGTCTATGGCAAGATCTGGCAATGGAGATAAGTACAACGTCTCCTTAGGATACTCCTAAGCAATAAGAAACAAGGATATGATTGTTGTGTATATGATACTTTGAACATTTTTGGCAAACAAATATAATGGCTAGTTGCTCCTAATGTCACTATACAAAATGGGGAGAGAAAAAGCTGAGCTCAGGAATTTGAATTCCCTGCATAGATGACCTGCTTCCATGTGAGCCCTCAGAGACTTTTCTCCTCTACCTGCAATGCTGAGAGTACTGAAAATTAAATTCAGAATCGTATTCTGTGACTGGCTGAATTACAATGCAAGTTGAACTCCTAGCCTTAATGAGTACCTACTGTTCAAGTTAGGACACTGACTGGGGGAAAAATGGGATACTGTAAGTTGGAACAGAGATGTGTAGAAAGATTCCAATGAAGTTGGGGACATTGAATTCTGATGTCTTCTTTGCCAGTGAAAGAGGCCTCCCCACCCCCATTGGGAGTATCATCCCCATCTGCTTCTGAAGAAATTAACCCTGCACTGCCTGAGGAAACTATAATGGCTCCCCTGAGACAGTTGCCTTACAAGACAATGCAGGGTCCTCAGGACTCACCCTCACCACCCTTCTTTGCTTCTGGACCTGTGATTATATTCAAATCTCAGTAGGAGCCTAAAGGTGAGGTAAAAAGTGTGACCCATGAGAAGGTGTGCTATATACTTCAAAAGAACCCCTTGAGCTTTCTAATTTATACAAACAGAAATCTGGGGAACCCTGTAAGAATGAATGTTAAAAATGTGGGATAATTGTGGAACATAAAGTTGTATCAGGCTAACTTTACTGACAACAGGCTTGCTAAAAATATTCTGAATTTAATGTTACAGCTCAGGAAGTTACAAAGGTTCTCTCTGTTTGTTTGGTTGGCTGAAACATGGACCAACACGTGGCCCATGTGAGCAACCTGGACAAGTCAGAACTTGGTTTAATGCAGAAGAAAGAATTCAAAGGCATAGGGAGACTAGAATGGGTAGAGTGAATGTGTCATTTAAGATCTATTTACCCATAGTGGGAAGGTTTAGAAAACATACCTTTCACCATGACTATGAGAAATAAATTTGTGAAAGGAGCCCCTACCATCCTTTGGAATGATCTCTGATGACTCTGTTCTGTAGGCCAAACCTTACAGTGGGAACTACAATAACTGAGCTGGGACACACAAATGCAACGCAGGAAATTGGATCCTGTGGTAGCAGGGGCCAACTGGAAGCACACAACTGCCAGGGCAAGGCAGGAGTAGTTACTATTAATGGACATCAGAGTCAAAGCAGCGATTAGAAAAGTTTGACTCACACAGACTTTTTGACTAGTTGATCATAGTGTTCCTAGAGGAGAAACAGGAAGCCTACTAAATTCTTATTGATCTGTATAAGCAGAAAAGTACTAGGTCAAATGAACAAAAGTCTAGCCTGAACCATAAAAAAGAGTCACAGCCCCTCTATCAATTCTCACCCTTGAGCCAGTTTATGGACACAAACCCCTTAGAATGAAGTGGGGGCCAAGTCAGAAAAGCCTTTGGTGCCCTGCCAAAAATTTATATTATTAATCTTTTCTCTCAGACTTTCCTAAAGGGATCTGTGGCCTTTTACCAGGATAACTGTGCATTGGGGAATGGAAATTATCAGACATCTGGGGGACTATTGACACTGGCTATGAACTGGCATTAATACCGGGAGAATCAAAACATCACTGTGGTCCATCCATCAGAGTAGGGGCTTATGTAGGTCAGGAGAACAATGGGATTTTAGCTCAGAGCTATCTCACAATGGGCCCAGGGGCCTCCCAAACCCATCCTGTGGTTATTTCCTCAATTTAAAAAAGCATAATTGTAATAAATATACTTAGAAACTGGCAGAATTCCCACATTAGCTCTCTGACCTGTGAAGCTAGGGTTATTATGGTGGCAAAGGCCAAGTGGAAACCACTAGAACTGCCTCTACCCAGGAAAATAGTAAACCCAAAGCAATACTGCATTCTTGGAGGGATTGCAGCGATTACTGCCATAATCAAGGACTTGAAAGGAAAAAAAAAAAGCACTTGAAAGATAACAGGAGTGGTGATTCCCATGATATCCCCATTCAAATTCTCCCAGTTAGCCTGTGCAGAAGATGGATGGATCCTACAGAATGACAATGGATTAGATTAAGCTTAACCGGGTGAGGACTCCAATTGCAGCTGCTGTACCTGATATGGTTTTAATGCTTGAACAAAATTATACATCCCTAATAGCCTGATATGCAGCTATCGATCAGCCTTTTTCTCCATTCCTGTCAGTAATCTCCACTAGAAGCAGTTAGCTTACATCTGGTAAGGGCAACAGCACAGTCACAATTTAATCTGAAGGAATTTTGATAGCTTTTCTCTTCCACAAGATATCACATTGGCCATTACATTGATGCTATTATGATGACAGGACCTCAGGAGCCAGAAGTTGCAACTAATCTAGACTTACTGCTAAGGCATTTGCATGTTAAAGGGTAAAAAATAAATCTGACAAGTTCAGGGGCCTTATACTTCAGTGAAACTTCTAGGGATCTAGTGGTCCTGTGGGGAATGTTAAGATATTCCTTATAGAAGGAAAAAAGAGTAAGTTCTTACATCTGGTCCCACATTTTCCTCATTTGCATGTGTCACTCCACCCCATTTACTTAGTGACTCAAAAGCAGCTTGTTTTGAGTGGGGCCCAGACAAGAAAAGGCTCTGCAACAGATCCAGACTACTCTGAGTTGTTCTGTCACTTGAGCTGTATGATCTAGCAGATCCAATAGTACATCAAGTGTCAATGGCAGTTAGGGATGCTGTCTGTAGTCTTTGGCAGGTCCCTTCAGGGGAAAAAAAAAGAGTGCAGGCCCTTAGGGTTTTGGAACAAAGTCCAGCCATCCTCTGAATAATGAATAACTACTCCTCTTTTAAGAAACAGCTCTGGGTCTGATGCTAGGCCTTATTAGAGACTGAATGCTTAAACATGAACTACCATGTGACCATGAAATCTGAGCTGACCATCAAGAAATGGGTGTTATCTGACTTACCAAGCCATAAAGTCAAATGTGCACAGCAACACTTTATTATCAAATAGAAGTGATAACATATGCTATCAAGTCTGAAGGTGCTGAAGGCACACGTTGTATGAAAAGAGGCCCAAATGCCCATGGTTCCTACTCTTGATACACTACCTTCTCTGTCCTAAATTGCATGTATGGCCCAATGGAAAGTTTCCTACAATCAGTTGACAGAGGAAGAGAAGAATACAGCCTGGTTTTCAGATGGTTCTGCATGATATGCAAGCAGTCCCCAAGAGTGGACAGCTACAGCACGACAGACCCCCTTCTGGGACATCACTGAAGGGCAACAGTAAAGGACACAACCCTGAAGGACAGTGTACCTGGCTTTCACTTTGCTTGGAAGGAGAAAGGGCCAGCTGTGTGATTCATGGGTGGTGGCCAATGTTTTGACTGGATGGTCAGGGACTTGGAAGGTACATGATTGGAAAATTAGTGACAAGGAAATTTAGGGAAGAGATATGTGCACAGATCTCTCTGAATGGCTTAACAGAACAGTGGAATGGCCTTTTGGAAACTCAGTTACAGTGCCAGCTAGATGGTAATACCTTGCAGACTGGGGTAATGCTCTCCAGAAGGGTGCAAATGTTCTGAGTCAGCACCCATAATATGGTGCTGTTTCTCCCACAGCTAGAATAAATGAGTTTAAAAATCAAGGAGTTGAAATGGGAGTGGTAAACTCATTATTACCCTTAGTGACCTACCAGCAAAAGCATTTGTTTTCTGTTCCCACAACCTGGTAGTCTACTAGCCTAGAAGTCTTAGTGCCAAAAGGAGAAATGCTCATACTAGGAGATACAGAAATGATTTCACTGAACTAGAAGTTAAGGCAACAGCCTAGACAGGGGCTCAATCCCATGACTCTGGGATCATGACTTGAGCCAAAATCAAGGGTCAGATGCTCAACCAGCTGAGCCACTGAGGCATGCTAGTCAAGGTTGTTTTAAATTAGATTAGTAGCTCTGTTAATCAAAGTGAATCACCATAGGCAATAAGTGATATCTTTATATTCATCTGCTTAGTTAATATTAGCTTTACTAAGTTACATTTTGGGGGAAATTTTTGTTAAGTATATTTATTTTTATCAAAAATGTTAAGAATTAGTCTCTATATGGAATCTGCTTCAGCTGTGACCATTTATTCCACAAGTCCCTTTTCCTTCTTGCATTCTGATAAGATTTTTTACTAAACTCATTGTTGGATTAAAAGTTTAGTCACTCTAGTCTTAAAATTAATACTTCCTTGACTCTGATCAATAGTGTTTAAGTCCTCCAGGTTCATTCTCCTGTTTCCATTCTCAGAGCTAATAAAATAACTTCACTTTTGTTTTATAGTATGTGGCAGGCAGAAAGTGGCATTCCCAAATGCTGATGTCCTAATCTCTGGAACCTGAGTATGTTATAAGGCAACATGGTATAAGGGACTTTGCAGATATCATTAAGTCCATACTCCTTAAAATAGAAATTGCTCTGGATTATCCACTCATCTGAGTGGGATTAATGTAATCACACGAGCCCTTAAAAATAGAGGACCTTCTCTAGGTGGAATAGAGATATGGAGTAGAAAAGGCATAAAAGAATGGTGGCACAAGGGGCAATCAGAGAGCTTCCAAGCATGAGAAGAATTTGACATGCTATTGCTGGCTCTGAGATGTAGGCTCCTAAATGCAAACACTCTAGTCAGACAGGAAATAAGGGCAGTCTCACCTTTGTAGGCAGGTTAATGAAACCTCAGACCTACAACCATAAGGAACTGGATTTCTTAGAGTCTCTCAATAAGACCCAGGCCAGCTAACACTTTGGTTTCTATTTTATGCAACACAGAGCCAAGAAACCAGTCCCATCAACCTGGACTTCTGATGTAAAAGGACTATGGGATTAAAAATTTGCATTTAAGCTTCTAAATTTGTGAATATTTTTTATGGAAGTAATACAAATACACAGAAAACAAATACACAGTATTACAGCATTTTTGTATTGAGCAATTTTCATATTTATTATGAAGTTTATTTCTAATCATCCAGGTATTTGGGAAGGGCATTATTAGGCCGCTTATTCAACGCGTAAGATGGGTCTCAGAGTAATTGAATGACTTCTGAAAGATTCTGTTCAACATACTGCCAAGGGACAAAGCCCACCCAGGTCTTTTAGGTTTGGGTTCAAAGTCTTCACTCTAACAAAAAAAAGAGGACCTAACAGGATTGTAAATGCAGAGCAACATTAGAAGTTGGAATTTTACTTCTTAATACTACCTTTCTTGACAATTTAAAGGAATCTTTATTTAGTGTTTACTTATTCTTATTTTTAAGATAAGGAAAAAAGTAATCTTCTAATTTCCCCTCAGCTATTTAAAAAAGTAAACCATAAATTAAAATCTCAAAGTGTTAAAACTCCTGAGAAAACAAAATAGTACAATGCAGTATAACCTCTATTTCAAATACATCTTATATAGAACTAGGTTGTTTCCTTGTATAGTCATCTATTTTACATATTCAAATGTGGTCTAATAATATGAATGAATTATGTATATTTTAGTCCAATTGCCTAAACTTCTAATTCAGATGGCTATGGCATCATTCATCCCATGTGATGTCAGGATTAGGTCTCCTGAACTGCTAATCTAGACAGTACCCAAGAAAGACTGTTTGGGTGCCTCAGCTGGTTAAGCATCTAACTCCTGGTTTTGGCTCAGGTCATGATCTCATGGCTTTGTGGGTTTGAGCCCCACATTGGGCTGTGTGCTGACAGCGTGATGGCTGCTTGGGATTCTCTCTCTCTCCCCCTCTCTCTGCTCCTCCCCCACTCTTGCTGACTCTGTCTCTCTCAAAAGTAAAAATCAATAAACCTTAAAGACTGTTTGTGAAGGTGTGCTTTTATTTATTGGGGTCCTTTCTTTTTTCTTTTTCGTTAAGTCTAGCTACAGTTTATCAATTTTATTAATTTTTTCAAAGAACCAGCTCCTGTTTTCATTGATCTGTTCTATTGTTTTGTTTTGGTTTTTGATTTCTGTTTAATTTATTTCTGCACTTACAAATGAGAGATAAGAATAGCAACCAACACCACACCATGAGACAGGAAACCAACAAAATCCTAGAGAAGAACACAGGCAGCAACCTCTTTGACACTAGCCATAGCAACTTCTTACTAGACATGTCTCTGGAAGCAAGGGAAACAAAAGTAAAAATAAACTATTGGGACTTCACCAAGATAAAAATATTTTGCACAGTGAAGAAAACAATCAACAAAACTAAATGGCAACTTTTGGAATGAGAGAAGATATTTGCAAATGACATTATCTGATAAAAGGTTAGTATTCAAAAATCTACAATGAACTTATCAAACTCAATACCCAAAAAACAAATAATCCAGTTAAGAAATCGGCAGAAAACATGAATAGACATTTTTTCCAAGGAAGATATACAGATGGCTAACAGACACATGAAAAGATGCTCAAAATTACTTATCATCAGGGAAATGCAAATCAAAACTACAATGAGGTATCACCTCACATCTGTCAAGATGGCTAAAATCAAAAAGACAGGAAAAGAAAAGATGTTGGCAAAGATGGAGAGAAAAGAGAACCAAACCTCTTACCCTGTTGGTGGGAATGCAAACTGGTGCAGCCACTCTGGAGAACAGTATAGAGGTTACTCAAAAAGTTAAAAATAGAACTACCCTAAGATCTGGCAATTGTACTACCAGGTATTTATCCAAAGGATGCAAAAATACTGATCTGAAGGGGCACATGCACCCCATTGCTTACAGCAGCATTATCAACAATAGCCAAATTATGGAAACAGTCCAAGTGTCCACTGATTGATGAATAGAAAAGGAAGAGGTGGTATATATATGTATGTATGTGTACACACACACACACACACACACAATGGAATATTACCCAACCATAAAAAGAATGAAATCTTGCCATCTGCAACGACATGGATAGAGCTAAAGAGTATTATGCTAAATAAGTCAATCAGAGAAAGACAAAAATACCATATGATTTCACTGACAATGTAGAATTTAAGAAACAAATAAGCCAAGAGAAAAAGAGAGAGAGAGAAAGAGAAAGAGGCAGACCAAGAAGCAGACTGTTAACTATGAAGAACAAACTAATGCTTACCAAAAAGGAGGTGGGTGGGGGAATGTGTTAAATAGATGATGGGGATTAACGAGAGCACTTGTGATAAGCACCAGGTGATGTGTGGAAGTGCTAAATCACTATATTGTACACCTGAAACTAGTATTACATTATATGTTAACTGAAATTCAGTCAAAGCTTTAAAAAATGCCAAAGAGGACCTCCTGGGTGGCTCATTCGGTTAAGTGTCCAACTTCAGCTTAGGTCATGATCTCTCAGTTCATGAGTTTGAGCCCCACATCAGGTTCTCTGCAGTCAACACAGAACCCACTTCGGAGCTTCTGCCCCCTCTCTTCCTCCCCGAATGTTTCTCTCTCTCTCTCTCTCTCTCTCTCTCTCTCTCTCTCTTTCTCTCTCAAAATAAATAAACTTTTAAAAAATGCTAAAGAGAGCTGTTGCAGTAGTGAATTTTATCAATATAAACTCTGCTAACAACAACTATTATTTTCCTTTTCTGATTCAAAAAACCTTGGGAGAAACAACCCTAAACAGTGTGTTAGCATAACTCTTCTCTGCTTCTTTTGTCAAGGATTATACTTAGTGAAACACAGCCTTTGTAAAGGAGTATAATCTCCAAATCAAGCTTAATTCTTGACACCTTGTTACTCAATCTTTATGGCCATTAATCTTCAAAGGCTACTTATGTCTCCAGGCAAGCTACTTAATGTCTCTAGATTTAATTTTTCTTCCCACATTACATATGGAAATAATAACAGAATGTACCTGTTGGAGTTATGGTGAACATATAAATGTTTAACACAGTAAATAGGTAATAAATTTTATTTATTATTAATACATACTAAATATAATCATATAATATGAGAGTGTTATATATTATATTATAAAAAAATGTTAGTTGATCACAATATAAATTAATCATAGAATATTATTAATATGAATTATAGTAATTTTAATAATGATGCCACAGAGTTATATTTATTATACTGATTAAAATGGAAATAAATTATTTCACTTTTTGTCATGGAACTTTGTCATGCAATGATTGTTTAAATTTATGTTTCAGGTTATTTTATTACTTGTTAGGAGCTCTGAATCTTCTCAGTAAGGAACAAAGTCTAATTATAATCTTTATTTAGTTTTTAAAAATGATGCAAATAAGGCCCAAGCCGTGCTAAACTCAGACTAGCAGACCTATGCTTTGTGTTTCTGGTGCTCAAATGGCCAAGTCTGAAGGAAGAAAGTATATGTTTAAATTGCATTTGGTTGGCAGAACATGGTAGTTAAAGAAAGTTTTGGGTTTGGCTTGTGAAGCTTTGGGCATTTCTCATATCTGTATTTAGTTTCTTATTCATTCCAATTTCATTGAGCACCTAAGTAGAAAGCAATGTAAGAAATAAAAGATATATAGGATATTTTATATTTCCTCAAGAAGGTATCATTTGGTACAAGATAAAGGAATGGATTTAACAATTACAATATAAATGAGTGTCATATAAAAGAAGACAAAGACAAAGATCACTTCTAAGTTAAAAGGGAAACATTTATAAAGAAATTGTTATTTGAAACAGGCTTAGAGCACAGACTAGTTTTTAGTAAGTGCAGATCCAGAATCACAGTATTTTAGGTACAGGAATGAACACAGGCATAGGGTTGGAAGTCATAGGATCTATTTTGTGATTCAATCCAGGATGTTGGAACACATGTTCTTTAAAGAGTATAAAGTAATACAAGAAAGCCAATACTGGAATGTTCTATCTTAAAACACTGCAGCTGTCCTCAAGCTTATGGGGGCCAGTTGCATAGCTAACTTATCCATCCTAAGTTTAGGCTATCCATCATAGCCTAAAAAGTGAGTCATAAATGTTTTAAGATGTTTGATAAATGCATGAGTTAGTGTTGTACTTTAATCAGTAAGCAATGGGTAGCCAAGAGATTTGAGTCAAAGGTGCACATTAGACACAATGATCAGTGGATTAAAGAGGTCAGAAATTACAAGACGAGAAACTAAAAGGAACACTTTTTGTGGATTTGAGTGTCAGGAACTGCGAAGGGGCTGAAATTTCTCCTACTTGAAAGCTTACCTATTTTCCACAGTTTTATGAACACTGGCAAAAGACAACAGATTCCTGGGTCAGAGACAAAGGACTTTATTGCTAACAGGTAGAGAGATAATCAAATATCAGCAATTGTGTTGTTTCATCAAGTGGCAATTCCCATAGAGATAGGTGGCATATGCATACCCAGTGGGCTGCATGACAGTAGAGGAAACTAAATCTTTTACATCAAGTAGTAGGCTGACAGAACTTTGTTCCAGAGTTAGATGAACTTTATTACACTGGAAAGTAAACAAAGCTACTCTTTGCTCCAGAGAGACCCTGTCTTTTTTGTCCAAGGCTGTTAACTATACAAACGTCCTTGAAAAGGTAATCCAAAACAAAGACAGCTTAAAAGATGTGCAGAAACATGAGAGACCCATAGAGAATTGTTTCCCAATAGTGAAGGCCTGAATTTAGGATGTGGTAGTGAAAATTGCATTCAAATAATCACCATACTCATGAAGGTTTCTGTGCTTTTATTTAGTCTGCAGGTCAAAATTTTTAACTAGAGAAAGAGACGTTTCTTGTTATATTGCTTTTTTTTTTTCAAGACTAGTAGAAAAGATAATACTTTATTGCTTCTATATCAAAGTTCATCATAACTCAGGAGGGAAATGTTGACTTCTCATAAGAATAAATTATAAGTCAGATTTGAGCACTTCTAAGCTTTGAAGAAGGGAGTTAAATTCACAGAATTCAGTGTTTTTTCAAAACCCCTCTAAGGAGAGTTTCTGTCATCTTTGACAAACTCATGTGTGTGTGTGTGTGTGTGTGTGTGTGTGTACACATATACATATATATATATCTGTATATATACTGATACATATATATTTGTATGTATATATATATGAATTAAAAAAACAACACAGCAAAAAAAGATGAATAAATTTTATCATATAAACTAAAAAATCAGAGTCAATATGCTTTGTTTTGAGCTGTGAATATAGCAATGGCTGTTAAAAAAATAACTAGAAGCAACATGAACACACACTTATTAAGTCCTGTGGCAAGGAATTTAGCCTTACCTAAAATGAGATCTGGCCTGTTTCACCTGACCTCTGAGAGGTTATCTCTTAGTCTTTATGATGTCATGCTTGACAGGTGTAACTTTTCAGGGGAGCCCTGGGCCAGCCAAGTAGTTGCAATGTGATTTAGGATGGATTTTGGGTCACCTGGTATTAGCTGATATCCGAGGAGGTGGAGACTGAGATCAGCCCCATTGAAAATCAATCATGCCTATGTGATGGAGCCCCAGTTAAAATTCTAGACATAAAAATTCAAGTTAGCATCTTGTATTGGCAATACCTGTGTGTACTGTAACATACTGATACTGGGAGGGTAATGATACCTTGACTCCTTAGGTACAGGACAAGTGGAATCCCCATGTTTGGAACTCTCCTGGACTCTATTATGCCCTTCTTCTCTTGTCTGATTTTAATCTGTATCCTTTAGGTGTAATGACCATTAGTATAGCGGCTTTCAGTGAATTCTATGAATCTACTGATTTTTTTAATGTAATGGTGGTTTGGGGAACCTCTGAACATACAGATGATGTCAGAAATCAGGGTGGTCTTGTGTGGAGTGTGTTATCTCTAACTTTGCACAGTTCCCAACTCTAGAAATTTTATATTCAGGAGATAATATTTCATCTTTTTGTAGAACATATTTTACATTTTTGCAATTTCAAAATTTTGATTTGCATATTTTAATATGTAAAGGAAACATATTTTACTTTTTACAATATACATTTAAATATATATATAATGTATATATATATATACATTATATATATATATGCATGTATATATATATGTATAATTTCATGAAATTCTAGAATCCGTTTTACAAATACATTTAAACAAGATTTAACAAGATTGACTACATCTCAGTTGAAATAAAGCATATTCATATTTCTAATTAAAGATAAATACATATCAATCTTATGGACAAAATATTTTACAAATTAATCACATTTTACCTAAAAATATATATTCAAAATGATAAATTTGATTCCTTCATATCATTTTATTGAAAATGATAAATTTGATCACTTTATATCCATCAGAGGCTAATTTTATTTCTCAAGATTTATTGTAAACTTAAAGAATTTCACATTTTGAAATCTTTTTACAGGAAATTCTTGAATTTCCTAATTAGAAATATTATTAGCTATTGCATAGCCCTGAGGATTCTCATTAATGGAAATGTAATCCCTTGCTGGTTAACAAGGAGTTGGAAATGCCTTTCTACAGAAATATGATTTAACTGTTTTTTTTTTTTTAAGAGTGTCTTAGCTACAGTAGGGATAGACAAACTGACCAATTATAGATTCTTGCTGGTGCAGTGGTGTGAAAGGTAAATTTACATGCCTTATCATTAATAAGTGCTTATTTTATGCCTACTGCATGGAAGCTGTACACAGAGAATTGTTAAGCCTCTTCCCTAGTAATGTGGTTTTGTACCCAGCCTCTGCAGTTTTTAGCCTCAGGGTTTCATATTGACTTGGGCGGGCCATGAGCATCAAAGTTCTGTAGGTAGCCTGCATGAGAAAATATGTTCTCATTACTTCCCTTAGCACTGTAACCTGGTGACAGTTCTTCTTTTAGTCATGGGCCAGAGGAAGCAAGCCAAAAAACCCTTGTCATCTTCTAAATTCACAGCATGAGGCTATAACATTTCTTTAAGGCTTCTTCTTTTATTTCTGTCTCCTACTGCCAGTCTGACTGTCAAAGTCACAGCAGGAGATAAAAATGAAAAGAACCATCAAAGAAACCCATGTGCAGAATTTCCCTACAGGAGCTTTCAGCAAGAGGGGTAAAAAAAAAAAAAAAAAAATGAAAGTGGCTACATTGACATTTGCCCTCCAGCAAAACATTAATAAAAAGGGAAAAACAAATGTGTGCTTGCCCACCCCTCAAATGTGTCCCCTGATATCAGAAAATGGATGTTTTATGTTTGTAATAGATGAAAAGACCAATTGCTCAAGCATATTTTGCTGTGAGGAATTTTAAAAATATAAAAATTGAAAATGGTCCGTAATATTCAGGTAGTCAAAGTCAGTATGAATTTCCATTGATTTCGAGGTCAGAGATTTACAAAAAAAATTTGACAAAATCAGGTGAAAAATAATGTCTTCAAATTTTGATATAGAACAGATCATTAACATGTAGTGTGCGATCATAAAAGCATTTATATCTCCTCAATTTAAAATCAACCTTATAGCAAGTAGCTTATAATAAAAGAAAAATTGCATTTTTAAACAATTACAACTTCCACTAAAATTTTGAAAAAGATACACATTTGTAAAAATTGAAATGTTTTTATTGCAAGTGTTCTTTGAGTGCACATACTGTTTAGAAAATCTGTATATTGTATTATGTTAACAACTAAGCCATTTGTTGTTACAATTGCATTTTTGAAAATAAACTTTTACTTTGGAATAATTTTAGATTTATAGCAAAGTTGCAAATACATTATGAAGAGTTAGTTTTCATATACCTTCACCTAGTTTCCTGCATCAATACCTTCTAGTACATTTGTCAAAACTAAGAAACTGATGTTTGCACATTACTATTAACTATCACACTTTATTTAGATTCTCCTAGCTTTTCAGTTTCTTTCTAGGATCCAATCTTGGTTGCCCCGTTGCATTAGGTTGTCATCTCACTCCTGGTCTGTGACAGTTTCTCAGACTTTCCTTGACTTTCATGACTTTGACAATCTCAAGAATTACTGGTCAGATAGTCTGTAGAATGCCCCAAATATGGACTTTCACAGTTGCTCTTTAATCCTATCAATCTGATGCATGTTTGTATAGTTTTGCTATGTATAATTGTTGCACAACTAATCACTTAAATGAATAGACAAACTAATGGATGAATATTGTATTTCGTTACTAAAAAGGAGGAAGTTGTCCTTCCAGAAAGACTTATTACAATTTTTTCTACTAGTCAAATAGCTTTGTAATAAGATTTTTCATCAAGATGAGATCAATTCATTCAATCAGTAAGCATTTATTGAATGACTACTTTGTGTCAGGCACTGTGCCCTGCAAAGAAAACACAAAAATAAAACATGCAGTTTCTTTCTTCAGGGAGGACATAGTCAAGAAAAGGGAAAAATCAAATAAGCAAAAAATTACCACAGCAAGTGTGGAGGATTGGGTGGGAATTAATGTCAGAGACATACCCAGACCGTAACACCCATAAAGGCAAGTATCTATAACTATAAAATTATCAGATGTGTTCAAATATATATCATCACCTCTATAAATGTTATCTGCATTTCACTCTATTGTAAAAAGATGTAAAAAAAAAAATATCTGTTCAGTCATGAGGTAACATCCAAGATAAGTTTTGTAGATGAGCTGGGTTTCACCAGGGGAAGAAGTGAGCAAAAAAGTTTTAGGTAAGGAAGTAAATGTTTTAGTGTGGCCAGAGCCTATGATGCTACTAGCATGCTTTGATACTGTCTTTTGAATTTCATCGAAATGAAGATGAAAAGTTAAGAGAGGATTATTTTCCCTACTTATTTTAAGTAAAAGCCTGACAAACAAGATTTGCATTTTTAAATTTATTGAATTATTTTTCTTAAAAGAGCAACTTACATCACTTCACATATTGCAACTTTTTTTTTTCCTTTTAAACTTCTTTGCATTTTAGAAAGACTATATGGTCAGCAACATGGAGAGCAAACTGGAGGTAGAAAGAATTAGAAACAGGAAATTATCAGAAAAATGTTAATATGATCAGGACAAAATAATGAGATTATGAGCTAGGGATGAAGAAGAGTCTTTAAAAAGAGGTAGAATCTGCTGGATATGTACAAAATGAATATGGAAAATAAGAGGAGAGAAAATATCGCTTTTGAATTTCTACATAGCTGATAAGGTGACCTGCTGGTGTGAGTTTGTCTCTTATACAGGCAGAGTGAGGGGGCTGAGAGATGTGAAAATATTTCAGCTTTAAACAGACTAGTGTAAGATGCCTGAGTTGAAAGACATAATGTAGAGGTGCCCAATAGGCTCGTGATTATTGGAAATGAAGCTAAGGAGACAGACTGGGATACAGTTTGGGAGGCATTACCATATAGATGGTATTGAAAATAACAAAACTAGATGATACCCTCCAGCAGCATATAGAATGAGAAATGAAGGCTGTTGTTGGAGCTCTCAGAAAACACCCGCATTTAACGCATGGGCTGAAGTAGACTAACCAACAAAGGATACTAAGAAAGAATGGCAAGGAAGAATAGGGTAAAACTAAGAAAACTTTTTCACAGAAACCAGGAAGGAGGTTCAACATTCAAGGAAAGGAAATCTAAAAGCAGAAAAGGGTCAACAGTGCCAAAGCTACAAATATATCAGTCTATATAGGTATATTATTCTAAAATAACTTTTCACAGGATGTTTCTACTGGTTAATTTTAAATAAGCAAGCAAAGAATATACTAAACATTATATTTTAAACTGTACATTTTAGGACAAATTTGCTAATATATGAGAATAAACTGATTCAAACATCTGCAAAAGGAATAAAATTATGGAAAAACTAATACTCTGTAACGTTTGCACACGTGGAGATTTTAACACTGTTTTATTATGTACTCCACAACAATGCTTCAAATAACCAAAGAGAGTTTCCATAAAAAACAGAGCACAATGCTAGAAAATTCACCAAAGTATACTAGAGATCTTCCGACTTGCTAAAAAGTAGGTAACAAGAATTTTACAACCAATACATTCATGGAATTGTTGGAAAGTACTCAACTCTCTATATGATGCATTTTGCTGTTCTCTTTTAAGCTATAGTCTGCACTCAAAATACTGCTTTTTAAAGACAAAAAATCACTTTGCTGGTTTTATTTCAGCTAACAAAAAATCTTCACATTAAAAAAATAAATTCTTCAATAAATGTGGTTTGATACAAAATAAAGGATCTATGTAGTAGAGTTCCGTGACTGTTTAGGAATTGCCAAATTCTTCCTATTACAACTTATTTAAAAAATAAATGCCATTTGTAAAGATGAGAACAAGTGGTAATATAACTGTAAAATAGGACATTAGCATAGTGCATTAAAATGTTTTATTTATTGTTATCATTTCCTAAAGCTATCGATGCTGTCTTAAAATTAAAATTAGGAAAGTCAAGAGAAATAAAAACACATAAGAAAAAGCTATATGCAAGGATAACAGGCAACGGTATAAATAAACATATTGAATACTAAAAATATTCCTGTTTAAAAAATGAAAATAAAACCAATTAGAACAGGAGAAAATCAAATCTAAAAGCTCAGAATATCTAGGAAGTACTGACCAACTTAACTTTCAGTGAGAATTTCTGGACAATACCCCAAGACACCATCTACATGGTATAGATGGTATTGTACATTCTCATTCATATGAGAATGAGGGCTGTATCTTACGCACAATGAGGGTTGTAAAGACCTGTAAGATATGATTAACTTTGGAAAACAAATGCAGAAAAATTAGAGTAAGCTCCCTCATGTATTAAAAATTCAGAGGGCGGGGGGTGCCTGAGTGGCACAGTCAGTTAAGTGTCCGACTTCGGCTCAGGTCATGATCTCACAGTTTGTGAGTTCCAGCCCGGTGTTGGGTTCTGGGCTAACAGCTCAGAGCCTGGAGCCCACTTCAGATTCTGTGTCTCTCTCTGTCTACCCCTCTGCTGCTTGCACTCTGTCTCTTGCATTGTCTCAAAAATAAATTAACATTAAAAGAAAAAATTTAAAAATTCAGAGGGGAGAGTTACATTTCATTGCATATCTGTCTGTATTGCTTGATTTTATTTACTATGTACAATGAACACATTTTCAAGGTAAAATAAAAACTAAGAAAAAAGTAAACTTAACATTAAGTTAAAATGATGTTTTTTATTCCCTATTCAGATACAGATATACAAAAACGAAATATTTGTGTTTTTTTCTTCTTCCAAAATTTTATTTAAATTCAAAATAGTTAACATATAGTGCATATTGGTTTCAGGAGTAGAATTTAGTGATTCATCCATCACTTACATATAACACCCAGTGCTCTTCCCAACAAGTGCCCTCCTTAATGCCCATCACCCATTTGGCCCATCCCCCACCCAAAGCCCCTCCAGCAACCCTCAGTTTGTCTCTACAGTTAAGAGTCTCTTATGGTTTGCCTCCATCTCTGTTTTTATCTTATTTTTTCCCTCCTTTCCTTATGTTCATCTCTTTTGTTCCTTAAATTCCACATATGAGTGAAATTATATGGTATTTGTCTTACTCTGACTTATTTCACTTAGCTTAACACACTCTAGTTCCATCCACGTCATTGCAAATGACAAGATTTCATTCTTTTGATGGCTGAGTAGTATTCCATTGTATATATACACCACATCTTCTTTATCCATTCATCAAGCAATGGACATTTGGGTTCCTTCCATAATTTGGCTATTGTTGATAGCGCTGCTATGAACATTGGCATGCATGTATCCCTTCAAATCAGTATTTTTGTGTCCTTTGGATAAATACCTAGCAGTGCAATTGCTGGGTGGCAGGGCAGTTTTACTTTTAACTTTTTGAGGGACCTCCACACTGTTTTCCAGAGTGGCTGCACCAGTTTGCATTCCCACCAAGAGTAAACATTTATGTTTCATAATTTTTTTTCTCAAGTGCTCAAGAAGCTTTGATAAAATTCAGACTATAAAAATATGAGAGCATTAACACAGGAAAATGCTCTACATATGGTTTCAAAACCGGAATTCAGCAGAGAAACAAGGCAAAGGAAATCCAAGAATCAGCAAAAGGTAGTCTTAGGACAACAACTGTGCCTCAGACATTAAAACAAAAGCAAAAACAAAATGAGATCCACCGAAGAAAAATGTACAGAGGGAAAGGAAGAAATGTATGAGCTATTTAAGTGTATGAAATTTTTATTAAAATACGGCACATAGGATATGTAGGTAAATTACTTTCATGTTTTAAGAAAATTAAGTACACTAAGAAAGATATGAAGAGATCAGTAATTCCAGTTAAAAAAAAACTGTAGAGGAAAAATTTTCATTTCCTTATATGGTCCAGCAGTGAACAATAGTTGTAGCATTATAACAACAGAAATCTTGAATATGGATTTAGCAACATTTGAGAAGGGGAAAGTTAACTTAAAGTGCTGTAAATCTACTACAATAGATATAAATAATGTCTAAAATTGAGATTATGGCATATGCATTTTATTTAGATATATGCAGATAAAAAACTAGAAAAAAATGCCAAAGAAGATAAAAATGATTTCCTCTGGGTAATGGGATAGGAAATGAGGTGGGGGTACATAGGGACTGGTTTATTTTTGTTATAAACCTAAGTACCTATATGATTTTAAAGTTTTTGCATATAAATAATTTTAAATGTATAAAGTATATTAAATGAAAACATAGAAAACTCCAAAAAAACAGAAGATACTTAAACTCACTGTTGATCAGAGAAATTTAAATTAAAGCAGTATGAGACCACCTATACCCGCTCTATTAACAAAAATGGATAGTTTTCTAACACTTATTTTTGGTGGGGATACTAGAAATTCACCCAAACACACAAAGTAAACTACTGACTAAACCACGGAGAATAACAATATTATGCTTATAAGATTATAATATTTCTTGATCGTACTACTTTTTGGCAAACTAGTACTGTTCAAAAAATAACTTTGCTACCTAATATTTAGCAGGCTTTTGAGGTAGCTGTATGAGCAGTCATTCTCAGTACTCTTTCCAATGGGCATAACAGAATTGAATCAGACACAGTGAAAACCTTTTCCATGTAGTATAGCATCATAAAATAATATGTTCATGGTGCAATCTGTAACCTACAGTATTTTTAAATTGATTTTCTAACTATTCCATATTTTAAGGAAGTTAATCTTTGATTATTCATAAGTGCTGAAACATAAGAATGCAGACAGTTTTTTCTTACTCATAAAGATGTAGATGAAGAAAGAAAAATAGCAAAACAAGTTTCTAGACCTAGTCTACTACTGGCACTTGGCAAACAATTTAATTCTTTTTTTAGCAATAAATACCAATATAGTTTTATAAAAAATTCTTGCTAAATTAATTTCTATGTTAAAGGCATTGGAATATTTGATAATTTAAAAAAAAACAGTATTGAGCATTTGTCATATTTCAGGCACTACTCTGAGTGCTAGCATTATTACACCTCACTTAACCCTCAAAACAACTTCAATTTTGTAGGTTCAATCACTATCTCCATTTTACAGATATATAAACTGAAAAAGAGGGAGAGTAAGTTGTCCAAGTTCAAATGTTAGATCCAGATTTGAATCCAAGCAATCTGACACTAGCCTACATTTTTGGCAAGTAAAAGCCAACTCTACAGAATGTAGAATAAGCAACCATAGGGCAGAGAGACTGTACAAAATGGAGAATCAAAGACCCAGAAGAGAAAGGATACAGGAATTGTCTGAACTCGTACAAAATAAAGAAACACATTTTAAATTGCAGCCCTCCAAATAATTTGAAAAGTGACAAGTCTTTTCCACCTGTCTGTACAGTGAATTCATAAATGTGACTTACATAACATAAAATTTTAAATTACCTTTATGTATTGATATTTTTATACTTATTTTTTTAGTTGTAAAGAATATTTACATTCCAGATATAATTCTTTTCATGTGAAATAGGAATTCTTTTGATAGTATTTTATTACATATAATTATGACTAAGATAGAGATTTGGATATTTTTATGTTATTGTTTAGGGTATCCTTTTGAATATGATTTATTACCTTCTTAAGGAATACTATCAAAAATTCCACTAATGAAGAAATATTGGTATCATAATTTATGTATTTTTAAATGAAAGTATTGTCATTTAATCCTCCTACCTTAAAGATCATTTTGTTGGATAATTAATACTGGACTGATGGTTATTTTCTCTTAGTACTTTAAATATACCACTCTATGCATGTCTGTCTTACATTAAAGCTTTCAGAAGTCTCCTATCTGTCAACAGTCATCCTTTTGTAAGTGATATTAAGTGATATGCCCTTTTCCTCTCTGGATCCTTTTTTTTTTTTAATGTTTTTTTTTTTTTTTTTTTTTTTTTTGTGAGAGAGACAGAGACAGAGTGTGAGCAGGGGAGGAGCAGAGAGAGAGGGAGACACAGAATCCAAAGCAGGTTCCAGGCTTTGAGCTGCCAGCACAGAGCCCGATGGGGGGCTCAAACTCATGAACTGTGAGATCATAACCTGAGGTGAATTCAAATGCCCAACCAACTGAGCCACCCAGGTGCCTCTTTCTGGATACTTTTAAGATCTCTTTTTGCTGTGAAATTTCTTCCCAGCGTGTCTATGTGTATACTTATTTTGCTTATTATATATGGAGCTTCCTGAACTGTTGATTTGTATCTTTAATCAATTATGGAAAATACTTAGTCATTATGCCTTTAAGTACTTTTAATTACCATATTCTCTACTTCTGGGATACCGTGTAGTTAGATAGCATAATTTCTCATTCTGCTCTGTAGGTCTCTATATTTTCTACCTACTTATCTGTGTTGCATTCTGAGTAATTTATTCAAATCTATCCCCCATTCACTTCTCTTATTCTGTCATTTAATCTATCTATTGAGTTTTTATTTTCATCTTGTTTTTTTTATTTTTAAAAGTTTTCATATGGTCTCATTGTGACGGTTTCTTTACCTTGCTTTCAAAAAACACATCTTTAAGTTCTTTAGATATTTTATATACTATCTAGGTCATTGTCCATTTAGGTTTGCTTGAGTTTTGTTTCTGCTGAATCATAATAGCTTGGTTCTATGAATGTTGAGTACTTTTAGTTTAGGAGCCCACATTTCATTGAATGTCATCTGTGGAAATCATAAAGGCATAATTGGGAATGCTTTCCTAAACAGAAAATGCAGAAATGATTCTTCGGGGAGTCTCTAAGTATTAAAAAAACTGAGATCACTTTAATCCCTTTTGAGGGTTCCTGTTTCAATATAAAAATTTCAGGTCCAGATCTGCTACCTTGCTAGGAATCCAAGACTTTTATCTATGTGATACAGCACTGATACCTGCTTTGGCCTCAGTACAACCCCATTTTATGCTTACCACTCATAGCTTTCTGCTAGAATTTCAGCTTGCTGGTTGTGTGTGTGTGTGTGTGTGTGTGTGTGTGTGTGTGTGTGTGTACATCCCCATTTAGTATTTACTACTCACAGTTTTCTACTATAGTTTCAGCTTGCTGGGATGGGTAGGAGTGCGTGCGTGTATGTGTAGGTTTCTTTTACTTTCCAGCAAACTCAGAAATGCAGTAATACTTAAATGTTTTTTGCATTTGATCTTGGATCTAGTTGAATTTTATACAAAAGTTCTCTCAGAGTGTTTACCTATCTATATAGCCAAAGTGTGAGTTCTTTTATATCCTGCTACTCAAGATAGATTAAAAACATCAAGAGCATTAGCATTATCTGGGGATTTGTTAGCAATGTGGAATCTCAGGTCACACCTAAGACATTCTGAATCAGAATCTGCATTTTAACAAGTTTCCTGAGTAACTTGAATGCACTTTAAAGTTTAAGAAACACGGCTCTAACAGACCCTCCCTTATACTTATTAAATATCTTAAGAATGAATGAACAGAAATCAAAGTTTAGGTAAATTTTTTCCAACTTTCACTTAGTAATTAGTATTTATTTTCAATACCTTCTATTTGTGTGTCAGCAAAATTTTTTTAAATGATTTTTCAAATTTTCAAATGGAGATGGTTCCAAAGAGAAATGCCAGGGGTGGATGTTGAGATACAATCAATGAAGTTTTGGGCTCGAAGATTAGAAAGTTCAACTGGATCAGAAATTTATAGCTTGCATAGATTAAGTGATTTTTCTCAACTTCATGCAGGTTGTTACTGAAAAAGCCAAGCTTTGAATATAGGTTTTCTTTCTTTTGTGTGTGTGTGTATGTTTATTTAACCTTTTTTAAATGTTTTTTTTTTTTTATTTCTGAGAGAGAAAGAGAGAGAGAGAGAGAGAGAGAGAGAGAGAGAGAGAGAGAGAGAGAGAGAGAGAGATAGCATGATCAGGGTAGGGGCAAAGAGAGAGGGAGACACAGAATCCAAAGCAGGATCCAGGCTCTGAGATGTCAGCACAGAGCCCAATGCAGGGCTCGAACTCATGAACTGCGAGATCATGACCTAAGCTGAAGTTTGACAATCAACTGAGCCACCCAGGCTCCCTGAATCCAGGTGTTTTTTTACAGTCAGCATGTCATATCCTCCTGATTGTTGGCCACAGGCTAAATAAATGCAAATATGTGTCTTTGTCAAGGTGTTGAGTGTCATACAGGTTTTACCTTTCTGATTGCACTCCCTCCTAACTTTAGGGAAATAAGAGAAGTACTTATTTTATACTTAAATTCTTATGAAATATAGAAAACAAAACCAACATTCATTTTTTTCCCATTTCTTTTTATGTTTTACACAGTACAAAAATGTATTTCTGGACAAACTAAACTTAGTCCATAAGAGATTAAAATGAATTAGTCATTTGTATTTTAGTAACATAAGTTAAAAGCTATAAAGACTGATGTGTTTTCATCTCAAATGTGATACTAAGAAAACTGTGAAAAGTCAGTAAACATGTTATTCAATTTTTTCTTAAATATCTGTTAAACATTTAAAATTAGAAATTTATAAAAAATAAATGTAAATATTTAAAATTGTGATTCATGTGCTCAGTTATGTTGAAAACTCTTCAAGATACACATTTCTAAATTCAAATAAATGGGTCATTATTTATTCAGTACTATTATTTCAAATTTCTTTTTTCCTTCATTCTAGTTATAGTCTAGTTCTTGATTTCTTTTTATTCAGTTAAATATGTTAAAAATCAGTAAATACGAAATTTTATTTTCCTTTTTTCTTTATATTAATACATTTTCTATAATGTAATGATTTTCCTCTAACTTAGAATGTATTTGTTGATTTTTCAGTTTTTAATGTTAAAAATATGCATTAAAGTATTATTATGGGAAATCATTTTAATAGAAGATAATTTTACTTGGTTAGTTTCTTTGAAATCAAATCCAATATTAAGATCCTGCAAATATTTGCCCATATTTCAGAACAGATGATACTTGATTTCTCTTCATTGTTTGCAGTCCGGTCAGCACTACTCAACCATATGAGTAGATTTGCAAATATACCAATGTCCAAGATGCTCACATCCTCAATTACCTCAGATTCTCCTGAGTGTGGGACACAGATATCAGTATTTTCTAAAATTTCCCTGTATGATTCTAACATTTATCTAGAGTTAGAAGCCACTGATCTATCTTACTCACTGAAGTTTCAAAAAACAATTCTGCCTGAAAAAAATATCAAAGAAACAATCTAAATATATAGCTTCTGAAATACTATACTATTAAAAGAGATGTTATTTTCTTATGTTGATAAAATACCTATCCAGTGGGAGAACCTCATGTGGATAACTAAATATAATGCATATGAAGTTTAAACTAAATGTATATCAAATCATTCTTCATTTGTTTTTAACTGATATTTGACTCTAGTCATTTTCTGCAGTGTGTTATATTTATGTGTGTGTGTGTGTGTGTGTTTAATTTCATGAAAACAAACCAGGGCAAAAGCAATTTTCTTTAGTTCAAATATGAGGTTACTTTTCTAAAATCACACTCTGAGCTGCTAATAGGATTTTATATATCATATTCAGTATCAGTAATCTGCTATAGAATTAAGAGCTTCAGTTACGTTGATACACTTAAAAGGATAAAATTTAGAATTCCCTCTTGGAAACAAATTAAACTTATTATTAGAGAAGATACTTTTGACCTCTTTGATCTCCTACATGGTATAGGCATTCCTATGGCATTCTCATCACTTTCATACTGCTAAAGTCTCAATTACTAATACTAAAAATTTTACTACAAATTCCAATAAGTGAACACCATTAAGCCATTCAAATACCTAGTCTGTATATTCAAAGACATTTTACAAAATACATTATGATTTTATGTTTGCAAATTAGCATTAGATATAGGAATATTTCCTGATAACTGTAACTCTATCTTCTAATTGTTGAATGTAAATACTTACGGTCTTCAGAGTCATTCTGACCATTTTTGTCAATTGTGCTTTGTTCTAATAAATATTTAATAAGTATTATAATTATTTTTTTCTAAGAAAACAGAAGACAAAGCAAATATGAACACTTGAAAAATTTAGTCATAATTACCTTGTGCCAATTTACAAGTTCAATTTGAAAATGCTTTAAAATCTGAGAGAAATTTGTCACTGAAAATTTGAGCAATTTTGTCAAAAGCTGACTTTGCCAAATATGCATGACTTAATCCAATATTCTAGGCCCAACATAAAGTACTTCCCTACTTTATCCACATCTCTATTTCAGTCACTGTAAGCTTCCTGCTCACTACTACTGGGTGTCATGCCTCTACAATATACGTCTATTATCTTTTAATACAAGTCTCAACCTTTACCAATCACTGGAAGGCTTTAAGAACACCAGTTATCTTTTCTCCATGCTATCAACATTTATGGGCTAATTATATAATGTTCTATTTTAAAACTGTGTGTGTGTATATGTATATGTATATGTATGTATACGTATGTGTGTATATGTCATTTTATAATATTATTGTGCTACAACAAGAGGGAAAATTTGCCTTGAGTGGCTATGGTGCAATATTATCAAGGGAAAACAATATTTTCTTTATTTTATTATTTTATATCTATTGAATTTTGTAGCAATTTTAGGCCTGGGAGAAAGTATACATTGATTACTTCCTGTAAATTTACTTTGAGTATTCATTTATCTACTTCTCTACATGACAATGTTCCACTTAGACCCACTCTCCAGGTGATGCCCCATATTGTGCAATTGTGCCTTCGCTCAGCTTTGGATTCTCATCTGGCTAAGAGTAAAGCAATCTGATAAACTAACATCTTAGAGATTGTAGAATAAAGTTGATAACAGATTGATGTGTCAAGCCCTGCAAGGTGTACTGTGATTTTACAGGATATTTATTCACTGTGCCATTTAAGCAGGGAAATAAGGAGGTGAAAGATCATTTTGAGCAAGTAAACATGTCAGTATATCCTTAAATATAATCATGAAAGGAACTATCTACCTTGACAGATACAGTTTTTTTTTAAATTTTTATTTATTTATTTTGAGAGAGAGAGAGAGAGAGAGAGAGAGAGGGAGAGAGAGAGAGAGAGAGAGAATGAGCTGGGGAGGGGCAGAGAGAGAGGGAGAGAGAGAATCCCCAGGAGAGAGAGAAGGAAAGTGAATTGCGGGGCTTGAACCTGAGCCACAACCAAGAGTGGGATGTTCAACCTATCGAACTATTGAGCCACTGAGGTGCCCCAATACAGGAGTGTATTAATAGGGGTATAGTAAGAAATTAAGAAAGACAACAGGTAGAGTGAATGACTTAACAGTTTTCCACCTCCTATACTTTGTAAAGTACCTCTCTTGGAATGTACTGTATGTATATTTCAAGTCCCTGAAACAGTCCCTGACACATGGATAGTTCTTATCAATTATTTATTTTGTGAATTGATAAATATATACATTGATTAGAAAATGGATGACAGCTCTGTAAAGCAAAGGCTTTGATTAGTTTTTAATTCTATAACTAATTAAATATATATTTATATATAATTTTTGCTTTCATTATTATTAAATTGAGGGCTAGCTTCTTTGAATAGTATAATGGCATTCACAGATATTTGACAAATGGGTAGTATTACATTGTTCCAGTACCATGTAATATACAATTTTTATCACTTTAAATGTGTTTAATTTTATTTTAATCTTCGGTGGAAAACATACCAGTTTAAACATGGCATATCATTTATATTATAATTGAAACCACCACAGGCTGCTTACCTCCAGAGGCTGATTTGCTGACAAAACAGCCTGTATACAAATGTATAAGCAGACAGCCACACACTTTGATCAAGATAGCATCTCTCTTGCTTATTATTTTTAGAAATAAGAGTACAATAACAAGAGAATATTCATTACTTCACACACCTTGACTGAAATGAGAACTTTTCTGGTCTGTTAGCTGTTTGCTGCCAATATCCTGACAGGTGCCCTAGATAATACACCAGGCATCGAGTTCGGTCATTTTTAGCTTTCCATTTGCAAATAAGGTCATATGGACGTGACTGTCCTCTCTTGGAGGAAGAAAGGAACTATATTTCTGTGATAATATTGTACAAAAAAATAAATATTATAAAAACTCACAGATTTTTCCTATTTCATCCTTATTATTTTATTATGGAATCTGGCACCAAAAATTTATTATTATAATTATTCTATTACTGTAGTTAAATGTTTTTTAATGTTTATTTATCTTTTGAGAGAGAGAAAGAGTACAAGTAGGGGAGGGGCAGAGAGAGGAAGAAAGAGAATCTCAAGCAGGCCCTGCCCTGTCAGCACAGAACCCGACATGGGGCTTGATCCCACAAACCATGAGATCATGACCTGAGCTGAAATCAAGAGTCAGACACTTAACCAACTGAGCCACCCAGGCACCCCTGCTGAAGTTCAGTTTAATCACTGTTATGACTAATAAATATTCTAAGTAGGCTTGATCTATTTCTATTTTTATATAGTTCTTTGGGGACATTAACAAGTGTGTATTACCTATTTATCTATCTTCTCTCACTCTCTATTTATCCATATTTATATAAACTTACATATATATTACTGCTTTCATTTGTGTTTTTTAAATTCCCACATCCACAACTATTACATTCATATAATAAAGGCTTTTGTATATTTTACTTCATATATGTCTAAAAGTGAAGTAAAGCACACACTTGGGTACCAATTTACATAATAATACTTCTCCAAATACTAGTTCTTTTTCTTTTCTGTTATGGTAATTTTAATCTGCCATTGCAGTATCAGGGTATCACAGGTGTATATAAACTGCACTATTGATTCTTTTTCCCATGGAATCATGGAAGAATTAACTACTGAATTAAAGATCACTTTGTGTAAATTAAGTGCATATGAATGGTTGTAATAAAATAATCATAGTAAAAACAAACCTCTGCAGTAACATATCCTCTCAGAAACAAATTTAGCCCTTCTTAGTAGAAAAAAAAAAAGACAGTTTGGTTATAATCAGGGCGAATTGCAGGGAGGATAACTGAAATACTTCCACTTTTAACTGCATATCTAGGGATATACACACTGCCTAGGATAGACATAGTTTTATTAGAAGCCTTATGTAGTCTTAGCATTGTTCATGTGTATATTCCTTAATGTTTCCCTAATGTCAGACGAATTAATGTGCATATTGTCATGAGAATAGCTAAGGAATTTGTCATTCTGGAATGACACATGAATATGCAAGGAAAATGATAAATTAGGATAAATATGAATGGAAATTCTTAAATTAATGTTGTAAACTCTATCTAAGGTAATGGGTATATTTTAACTAGTATGGAAAAATGACAAAAATAACATTCAAGAGAGAGTCAGAAAATTGGAGTAAATCAGAAATACCTATATAATCAAATAGACCATAGATGTTAACAAAACAAAAAAGTTAATAGGATGCTATAAAAATTATATTATATCTGAATTATGGCCAAATCAATTTACAATAAAAGCAAATTAGATATAACCATCCATATGTAGAAGAATTGTAAATTCAGTTTGACAGATGGCAACTAGAGAGCAAATGAAGAAAAAAAAAACTTGAGATGTTAATAAAATGTAGGAAGGGCAAACAGAATGCTGAAGACATACACACAACCTGGCAGGGAAAATAACAAAGGTTGGTTGAGGAAATTAGTGATAGTCTCCAGTACCACTACTAAAGGAAAATAAGTAATTTCACTAACAAAACCCACTATGACAGACACCAAATAATATTCATTTTGATCAAATGATAGACCTTGAAGTTCCATGATAGTTTTATTGCACATTGTTAACACATAATTTACCACTGCACCTTTGTGTACAACAGACACTCAGGAAATTATCTCTGAATGATTATAGCTCATTGATTCCAATGGGAACATAACAATTCAGGTAGTAGAAGAAAGGAAAATATAAAAATATCTAAATAAAAGTAGACATTTTTCAGTTTATAGAGTTCAGACACTTTCTGTATCCAACAAAGCTAGTTATGAAGTAATCTAACCTAATAGAGTGGCATAGAGGTGAGGTAAATTATAATGGCACATCCTTTCATTAAAATTATTATAAAATGATATTTTTCTCTTTAATATTTTATGTTTGTTATTGTTTCAGTTTTATTTTTTGTTTTGCAAGTACATCTAAGCTTTTTGTTGCTTTTTCTTATGCCTCCTCCTTTGGCTCATCCTCTTCTTTATGCTCTTAAAGAACTGATTTTCAATAAACCAATATTGATCATTTAAGCATCAGAACTGAGTGTATAGAAGCACCTGGGTGGCTCAGTCAGTTAAGCGTTTGACTCTTCGTTTCAGCTCAGGTCATGATCTCATGGTTCCTAGGTTTGAGCCCCATGCCATCAGTGTAGAGCCTGCTTGGGATTCTTCCTCTCTTTCTCTCTCCCTACCCCTCCTGCACTCTCTGTCTCTCTCTCTCAAAAATAAAGAAATAAACTTAAAAAAACTGGATATATATACTAGCTTCAGTTCTGACGTATTTAGTTTGGTTATCTTGTTTGACACAGGTAAGGACTCTGAATTTTCACTGTCCCTTAGTACAGAGTACAAAGCAAAAACAGATGTAACATTTATAAAAACCTAGTAGCAATTATCTGAGTGTCATGGGAAGTAATCTGTCATTTTTTGATGTGGCATATCAATAAAGTTTCTCTATGTCACCAAACTCTACTCAGGCTTCTCTGAATTCTCTTCTCAAGTAGTCCCCGACTTTTGGGCTTCCATGGTCGTCTGTGCATTACCTAATTTTAGCAAGAATCTTTCAAAGTCAATTCAACCAGAGCCCCTCACCCTCAATATCTGGTCATCTTCAATGTCTGTTAATGTTCCTCATCCTCCACCATCCCTATGTAACATATAATCATCTTGACTCTGCCTTCACAAGAATCCTGTTAGGTCACCTTAGCCAGATCCCAAGAATTTCCCATCTACTAAATTTCCGACCCTCTCCTGGGCTATGAATTACCACTTTTCTTTGTTCTATTTGGAGTTGAACCCAATTTCTCTCTCCTATTACAAAACCCCATTGTAGTAACCCCCAGCATTCCCATCACAATAGTGCTCCTTGGAGTTTGTCTTACCATCTTTAACAAGATGTCGTAATTTTTTCTTTATTAAGAAATGTTTCTTAACAATATATCTTTCTTAACAATATCTAAATTCCCAGGACAAAGTTGTTTAGTAGTGAGGTGTTAATAAATTATTTCTTATTATGTTTCTTTATGTAATTATTTGCAGTTTCGTGAAATTGCATTATTTGTGCTAAATGCCAAAAATAAAGCGATCTTGGAGATATATATATATATATATATATATATATATATATATATATATTTTTTTTTTTTTTTTTTTTTTTTTTTTCTGCTTGCTCTCAGACTGACACAGCTATTCAGGAAAGCAAGAAAATTACTGTTTTCTTCAGCACTCAGGGGATGCCAGCTGAAGCCTCACACCTGGAGTTAGCATTCCTGAACTGTGCTCCATGCTGCCAGTGCTATGTGTGGATTCAGAGACAACAGAACTGCGATCCCCTGGCTATTGGAATCAGGTGGTGGTAATAACTTGTTGACATGGCCACCAGGTCTAAATCCATAAATCTCAAACGTGGGTCAAGACAAGAAACCTCAGTGCCTTTTCAAAAGTTTAAGAGATCAGCAATACTGTGAAGGCTAAAAAAAAGTTGTCTTCTAAAGTAGTAGGAAATCCCAGACCTGCACTAAGATTGGCTTTTGTCATATAATCACAGCCTTGGGATTCAAGCCTGCTTGCCATTTGATCTTGAATAAGTCTCATTTTGTAACCCATTCACTAAACCAAAGCACAGTAGGAAGTGTGACTGTGATTGAAGCCGTGTCTGTGTTCTACAAAGATGAACTACATCAATAGCCTTTGCTTATGTCCTTATTAGAACTGGAGTGAATACTGTAAAACAATCTTAAAGCATTTATAACTGGGTCTGAAATTCAATAAAAGAGATATATGCGTGTGCATGTGTGCGTGTGTGCGTGTGTGTGTGTGTGTGTGGTTATTTTCTGGGCTAACTGATCAGCCCAGAATTACTGTGATTCTGCTAATAATTAAAACTTAACCACTTATGTATGTAAGTAATATTATCTGAAAGTTTTCAGTTTGATCATTTATTTATCAACATAACTATAAGGGCTTTATAGTCATTTTTCTATTTCTCTTGAAAGAAGGAAAGAATAACCTGATACCTATTTTAAACTTATAATAATTACAATACCAAAAAGTAATCTGCCTTAAATTGTTACAATACCAAAGACAAATTATACTGCTCTGTGTTGCCTTCCAATGAATACCTGTCCATATTGCATTAGTGGAAAAAAAAGTAACCCAATAACAGATGTGACCTTAAATTTTCTAGAAGCATTTCTACTTATTTATATATTAGTAAAACATCACAATTCCATACTAGTATAACTGAAAAGAAAACAGCCTTATTGAATTGGGTCACCTTCTTCTATAGGTATCCTTCCATGTTCTGTATTTTATGTATTTTGCCAGAGACAGTCAATAGAAGCATGTTTCAATAAATATCCAAACTAAATATTTTCTCAGCTAAAGGTTAACACCTAAACATCATTTGACTTTAAGGTCAAAGAGAAAAGTGGGGTGCCTGGGTGGTTCAGTCGGTTAAGCGACCAACTTCAGCTCAGGTCATGACCTCTCAGTTTGTGATTTTAAGCCCCAGATCGGGCTCTGTGCTGACAGCTCAGAGCCTGAAACCTGCTTCAGATTCTGTGTCCTCTCTCTGCCCTTCCCCTACTCACGCTCTGTCTCTCCTTCCTTCAAAAATAAATAAACATTTTAAAAAATTCAAAAAAGAAGAAAGTATTAGTCTCTTCTGATGACATTAAACACGCACGAACATGAGTGTGCACGCACACACACACACACACACACACACACACACTGAAACACACAAAACAAGGCATATCATTGGTTTCTTCTGTCTTTAAATCTGATAGCCCAAAGGCATGTCCTTTTCCAAGAGTCTGTTATGACACCCTGCATTTTTCTAAGCAATACAACTGGACTTCTTCTAATGAGGTAAAATTCTTTGGCACTTGGAGGGGTCAACCTGCTCCCAATTAAGATTTGTAAAGCTTTTAAAAAGTGGGTCAATTACTTTTTTAGTAAAGATGTTTCCAGCAAGTCAAAAGATAGATCTGGAACTGCTAATGTCCCTTACTGACATTTGATACCTTAACTATAAAATTTCTGAGGTCAATAAAGACAGGACCTGCAGTAGATATTGGGCTTTAGTAACTCCTAGGATCATGCGCATAAGGTTGGATATGTCTTGCCAAAATCAATAATAGTGTCTCAGTATCACTGAATTTTACATTTTATCTGTACCCAGAAGTTTAGCTAGAATAATAGAACTGGGAGAAGGGGGGAGTGGTGGCCTCTCTTCAAAATAATGTCCAAGAATGAGTCTTTTTAAGGTAATTTGTGACAAAATATTGATTAACTTTAATCTAAAAGGCATTAGAGGAAGTAGTGTGAAAGCAAGACTTGGAAAAATCCAGAAAGGCAATCCAAGTTAGCATAATTCTTTTTTCCATTTTTTTTAAAAATCAGGCTGACTCTCCAAACAACCAAATCCAACATAGATGTTAGGTACAGCACTCTATTAAAAAAAATCAGAGTCCTTAATAAAATACTCAAATATCTTTTAAGATACTACACTTATCCTCTTTATTCATCCCTCCTTAAATTTTCTCTTTATGATGATCAGATTAACAATAAAATGGACATGAAGAAATGTCTCACCCTAATGCCAGAAGAATTGCCATTCAATGTTAGTGGGGTTAATTCTAAATTGTATAGGATCAATAAAGAAGCACAGAGATTTAAACATGTGTATATATAAGACATTTCAGCTGAACATGATAAATTACCATTCTCAGGTTTCTTATCTTCCACTTGTATAGAATAGAATTGTGGCAATTAGTTCATAATTTGGGATGCTCCTTTTCTAAGGCATCTTGCTCAAAGTGTATGTGTATGTGAGTGTGTGTGTGAGTGTGTGTGTACATACTATGTAAAATGAGCATGACATAAATGTGGGTCTATTAGAAGGCTGTGAAATCATTCCCAGAAATAAAGCAAGGAGTTACAGCTGGGAACCTGTGACCTGTCAGTTATCTAAGGAACTACTCTCCTCTTTGCTCTCTTTCCATCAGTGTTTGTGGCTAAACGTATAAATAACTACTAGCTCTCAGGGACAGGGAAGCTCTGATTTGGAGTGCTTGCCTGGTTCCATAGTATAAATGTACCACCACGGTAGATTTCAAACTACCTGCAAAAATACCCTAAAGTTTGGCAACTGGTTCTTGTGAAATGGAATAAGGTGAGTTCGGTACACTATTGCTCTAGGACACAATGATCTATTCTTTTTTTTTTTTTTTTTTTTTTTTTTTATGTCTGGTCTTTCTGATTCTCCTTGAAGACTGTTTTCTATACTGATTTACCATTATGCACATGCCTGAAAATGGCTGTCTCAGTCCCATCTCTGCATCAGTTAAAATTTCAATGACTATGCTCCTAATTTCAATATTTCAAGGAGTTATTTCATTGGATTAGCCTATTCCTCATGTGTTGCTAAATTTAAGGAAACGAGAGGTGCTGATAGCAATAAAGTTGGGCAATACATAGCCACAACCTGAGTGCTATTTAAGGCAGACTGAACTCCTTTCTTGGAATATTATTATATAAGAAGAAAAAAGAAGATGAGAAGCTAGGGCATTGTACATATTAATAATTAGCTATGGAAGTTTATTATGGCAGCACATGTGAGTTTTTAAATACATTACTGAATTTTGAAGACAAGAATCTTACACTGCAATTCAAGTATTAGGATAACTAATGGTATTAGCTACATGTGCTATTATTTACCTATTTAAACTATCAAAAATATTGGGAATTTGTGTCTAATTTGTGATTTCATTTGCCCCTGGATAAGTGATAAAGTGATAACCACACACATTAGCATTCTTTTTTTTATATCAAACTTAAAAGCAGCATACCTTATAGTTATTTCTAAATCAGATAAAAATATTCTGGAAAAAAAACTACATATACATAAGAACAACAGTTTGTAGTCATAGAAATATAAATAAGATAGCTATAAATATTTTTTCAAATTCAACATCAAATAACATTGTCATGAATTTTATTTTTAGAAATGGTAGGATTTCCTTTATCAATGTATCACATATATATTCTTTATACATATATTTTTAACTATATGATTTTATTATGTGTTTTCCATTTTTACAAGCTTTTATATAAATAATTTCATACTGTTCATAATAATTAACACTGTTCATAAATTGCTTTTAAGGCTATTGGTGACAGAAACACATTATCTTCTATATGGATCAAACAGTCTCTTACCAAGTATCTTTCAGCTTCTAATCACTGCTAGATGTCCAGCAATGAAATGCTGTATACAATCTAATAATGAATCACTCAATTTCTTTGATTCTGTAAGAATTTTGTCAGCCTAAAGATATCTGTACTGTTTTCTTTCTTCCCACTGAAATACATTTTGTTTTTAAAAAGGATTAGCCACTCAGTAGAAAACTGGAACACATAAAATCAATAGATTTCCATGCTTGCCAAATCAACATGATGTATAACAGCAAGTAATTCTGAAATCCATTAAAACAGTCTGATTTTTTTTTAAATATGTGTAAATTCAATTGAAAGCCATAGGCATTTCATTTTATGATTATGTGTCAGACAGATGATATTGTTAAGTATAGAAACAAAAAATTCAAGCTGATTCTTCCTACACAGAGCTTGGTAATATCAGAGAAGCAATTGAGAATAGCTCAAAATGAAAGAGGACCAATGTAAGTTTCTACTCATTGTTTCTGTTTTTTCTTTTCTTTTCAGTGGGACATCATGACTTCATGTGAATTTTATAATAATTTCTGGATTATAACTTACATCAAATATTATCAAATATGCTAGTTATTTCACTTGTTATTAAAGACATATCCAGAAACAGGTTTAGTTCCTGGCACCTATGTTCTCATTGAATAAATAATTAGTGAAGAAAGACATAGCAACATCTATAGGCATCAAGGGGTTATAAACTCCCTGAAAATTTACAAAAAATATTTAATAAATGTGCAGGTCAGACAAAAACACCTAAACATCCCAGAGAGTTTGAAAACTAGAGAGGGCTTATGATTTGGTGTCCTTCAATATATTCTCAATATATCTGCCCAGCATTATTGTAGAGCTGGAACAGATTACTCTGCTTCAGGGAAAGTAATGAAGCACAGGCAGCAACAATCATCCTTTGTCTTCTGTCCTGGATTGCAGCCCTACCCTAGTATAATCCTTTCAGTAAATATTGAATGTTGCTGTTAACTGAATCCAACCTCTTGAGAAGGCAGTTATAAAGCCTTCTGTTGTATGAACTTCTGCCCTTGGGCAAGGTCTCTATGGTATGGTCACAATGGCACCCAGCCAATAGGACAAATACATGTGGAAAACTAGTTTGTCATTAGATTCCTGAAGCTGACCAACATGTCTAACTGGATCTACTTAAAGGCAGGGAGTATGCACCAAAATGCCACATAGGCTAGAGGTGGCCCAAATCTTGGAGATCGTCTCTCCTTCCTCAAGAGAATTATGAAAGTAATTCTTCTGGCTACGTACAGGATTACATAGAAGAACTAAGAAGAACTCTCTTAAAGCAACTCTTCTCTATCTCAACATATTCTTAGTGTCATGTTAGGGCTACTTTTAGATTAGGATCTTGAGTAACTGTTCAGCAGGCCACTACTAAATCTAGATCATGAATGTGCATTTGTGAATTTTTCTAGAGCAAGGATACGCAGCTCTTTGTCAGTTTTGCTAAGATGCTCATATCTCAAAATAATTGGAAACTACTTTCTTAGGGTATTGTGAAACTGGGTGATATCATCAGGACTCACTCTTTAAATTGGTAACAAGGGAAATGGGAACATCTTCTATTTGTAGCAGCTTATTATACTGAAATGAATATGGACTTTGGCTTAACTGCCTTTTCTTTCAATAGTTACATGATCTTTTGCAGAACATAACATTTCTGAATCTCTTTTGTCATTTGTAAAATTCCAAACTAATAAGCATTTGAGAAGAGGTATTTATCATCTTAATTTAGAGTAATTTTATCTTTCTCATATTAAACATTATTTAGAATCCAGTGTTTTTAAATTTATACTATAAAATCATTTGGGGCCAATATACTATGGTATGTTTACACTTATAAATTAATATACCAGGAATGCTGAAAACTCTATTTGGTTAGTGATAATAAACACTAATAATTATATTCACTTATCCTGTGAAACCACAGAATCATGGTTTTATCATAGAGAAAATAGCATTCTTTTAAACACATCTGTTTTTAGGTCAGCTTAAGTTATGAGACAAAACTCATGACCTATGAATTGTTTGTTAACATAAACATGACAACCCTTTTAGATAATACCCTTTTAGAAAACAACCATGGTTTTCAACCAAGATATTTCTCTTTTTAAACCCATTCCACATATTAGCAGTTTGCCTAGAAGATTTGAGTCAGTTCATTATCTCTTTCTCTAAATTGCCTGGGCAATTACTAATTTTCATGCTTCTGCACTTTCCTAATCATGCAAAGCTGAGTGACTAAACAGTATAAGCAATATCCACACAATGTTTTATAAACACATTTTTATAAAAATATATAACATTTGCACACCAAGTTTAATAAATCTCACCTGTATCCAGTTTCTAAGAATTACTATTTCTAAGAAAACAAGGACTGTTATGGTTTATTTTAAAATTATACAAATTATAAACTAAAAAAATAGCATGTCTACTTCTTCAAAGCACTAATTTTTATGAGATGCAAAAGAAGCATCTAAATTCATATTTTGCTTTATATAGAGAAAGGGTAATTTTTGAACCCCAAAACAATATATGATAAACTGACAAGGAATTTGAACTCCAAATGAATAAGGGATTTTAAGAAGATATCTTGCTACTCTAATATAGTTCAAGTTTTCTTACACAGACTAACTATATCCCAATGTTACAAAGAGACATCCATGTGAGTGTACAATTTTATCAGCGGCCCTTGGGAAATAGTGAGACTGGACTAAGACTGCAACACTGGCAGTGAGCAAATGAGTCTCAGCCTTCAACTGGGTTTATGTTGATCCTAAATGAAATTATATACTATAAATGGGATGGTTAAGAGTTTCTGCAGAGGAAGAATGGCAAAGAACCAGCATGGTTTTACCAAAATCCATTTGACATTTGCTGATTTTTCTTCATGGTAACTTTGTAGGCAACATGCAGCTAAAAAATATGTTAGATGCTAAGGTAAGATGAATCATAAGCAGGTGCAGAGTAATGGATCAGTACATAGTTTGCTGTCATCCTGGCCTACATGTGCTCCCCTCCTAGGTTCAGTGGTTTATCACTGATTCAGGGGGAACTATTACCAAATTCTCAGAAATCAAATTTGGGAACCTAGCCAATAGATACCTGGGCTAACTGGACAAGGATCCAAAAGACTGCTTAACAAGTTGGAGCCACAAGCAGACTCTAACATGAAGCATTATACCAATTATAGTGTAAAAAAGAGGGAAAAAATGTATACACGAGGGTGATATGAAAGCTAGCAGCTCTTGTACAAAAAGGATTTAAAATTTTCCTTGACAGCTCCTTGTGAGTAAATAGCATAATTGGACTGCCAAAGAGCAAATGTAATCTTTGTATTACTTAGCCATATCTAGAGTACTTGAAGTGATAGTATTGATCTACCAGTAACCATAAAAAGTCAGAAAAGGACATTAAAATGTATTAAATTACTAGGGTATTGTATGGAAATATTTTAGACACTTTCACATTTAATTCTCACAACGACCTCTGGGAGATATTGTTGCTAGTGCCATTTTACAGATGAGAAAACAGAATGCTAGAGAATTTAATCAATTTTGCCAAGATCACAGTTACTAAAGTCTGGAAATAGTACTTTAAGCCATGTCTATATGATTCTAAAACATATGGGTTTGACACCATACATATGGATCTGGGTAGTCAAACTGAAATGGATGTGGTGAGCAAACTGGAAGCCACTTCCTCATCAAAATAGAAAAGGAACTAACGTGTTAAGACTGGGGAAGAGAAGATTTATATTAGATAAGATCTTTGTATCAAGATAATTTCAGAAGTAGAGAATTACTGGTCTCTGGGAGAGTTAGCGCAGGCTGAATGAACATTTGAGAAATGTACTGTTCATGTCAGACAGGCATTTGGACTAGGTAGTTTTTAAGGTAGTTTTCAACTAAAAGAATCTCTGATTCTAGCATATTTATAACTGAAAGAGTTCCAAAACTGAAGCAGAAAGCTTAAGTATGAGAAAAGAAGATAAATGATATTCCAGTGTACATGTCAGTAATATGCATACTGAGCCTATACAGCATCTGAATCAGAAGTTGACAGGGACCCTGAAATGGTTTAGAAAGAACCAGAAGATTTTGCAACAATCCTTTGTATATAAAATTGCTCTGTACCAGTAACTTAAAATCAAATCTTAATCCAGTATAATCTTTTAATGATTTTATTCAAATTAATGAATTTGAACTCTTAGCATCCTACTTATTTGATACAGTATTTGGAGACCAAAATGAAGTTTGTAATACATAATACTTCTTTCATGGATGTTTTTCAACAGACATTCATTGTGTTCCAACATTGTGCCAAACACTAAAGGAGGTGAACGTAATATTAAGTAATACATGGTTCTTTGTATACGAAGTGATACCAAATGTAGGAAATATATTTTAATATCCTTTTAAGACTAAAATAATTAAGCTGTACTATTTGTCTAACTTTTGATTTCTCCTTGTAACCAAATTAATTTCTAGCATAGGAAATCTTGTGAGATATAGATGCATAGTTGATTGCAAATGAACACAGTCAAGCTTGCAACCTTAATTTAAAGAGGATAATCCTCTAATCTAAAATATTTAAAATCAGCTAGGATTTTTAAATTGGATGCATGCAAATAATAAGATGTTTAGTTTTTTTCCCTTTTACTCTATATGCTTTCACTACAGAAGAAAATATTACATGTAAAAGGAAATTAAGAAGAAAAGTTCCAGTGCTGACTCACCTTCTGTTTGCCTTTGGGCCAAAATTCAAAAACTTTTTATAATTGATCGTTTTTTAAAACTAGACCATTAGATTCTGTGATTCTTTTTCAGGGAGTTAATTAATAAGGGGATTCTTTCTAAAAGTGTCCTTTATATATAGTTATTTGATATGTTTAGATAAAATATAGTGATAGTGCCCCTATAATACAGTTAACTCCAGCATCCTAAAGGCCTTTCATTCCATAACAAAATGAGAATAAACTTAGGGCATAATGTTAAATGAGTGCATACAATGACTGCAATTACATAAAGGGACATACGGCCACAAAGAATGTAATATATGAGTCCTCACTCTTTTTTAATCTCTATTCTCAGGGCACCTGGGTGGCTCCGTCGATTGAGCGTCCAATTTATGCTCAAATCATGTTCGTGAGTTTGAGCCCTGCAGTGGGTTCTGTGCTGACAGCTCAGAGCCTGGAGCCTGTTTCAGATTCTGTGTCTCCCTCTCCTTCTTTGCCCCTCCCCCACTTATGCTCTGTCTCTTTCTTTCTCTCAAATATAAAATTAAAAAAAAAAATTAAATCTCTATTCTCATTCTCCCTTCTTTCCTCCTCCTCCAAACCCTCAGAATTCCCGTTCATTTCAATGATTTCAGCAGCTGCATACATACTCCTGATGCTGAGTTACAGATGCAAATTTGAAGCTTTCTGTAGAATAAAAAGATCTGGTTGTGCCATAGACACATGGATGAAGACAACATTTCAAAGGTGAATTAATATTTCCTGCCACTTTCAGTTCCTTCTCCTGCAAACTTTAATTACTCTATCACCATTCACTCAGTCATTCAAGCTAGAAACTCCAGTAAATTCCCCACTTCTCTCACATTTTCTTCATCTGCCTGGCAATAAATATCTGATAGTTTTCCCTGCCTTCATTCATAATGCAAGAATTTCATAGCTAGATTATTTAAATTGCCTCTCATTTAGGGTTCCACTGATAGTCTATCCTACACATAAAATTAAAACTTCCTTTCTGAAATAAAGATATGATCAAGTTATTCCCTTTCTCAAAACCAACACAAAACAAAACAAAAAAATCCTTAAATAGCTATCTATTAAATACAGGTAAAATTATTTTAAGGCCCTTTAATATTAGACCTTAATTTTGGTCTCTGTCATGTTATACTACTCATGATACAGCCCATTTCCCAGCTATTCTGGAAGTACTGTTCATGCATACTCTATGCAGATCAGAAATCAGGCTTATCTGACAAGGATCTGCTCAAAGACAACCTCCTTCATTCACTTTATTTTCTAGTAAATCTGTCAAGAATTAGTTCTATTTTAAATGTTCCAAGTAGCATTTTTCACAGTACCAAAGAGCATTTATCCAATTGCATTAGATCCACTTGTATATCAGATTCTTCAACCACATTTGTGAAAATTTTGAGAAAAAAAGCATCCCATTCATCCTTCAACCCCTTTGTACACAAAACAAGTCCACAATGGTTCTTTTTTTTTTTAAATATAATTTATTGTCAAGTTGGCTAACATACAGGGTATACAGTGTGCTTTTGGCTTTGAAAGTAGATTCCCATGATTCATCACTTACATACAACCACACTGAGTGCTCACCCCAACAAGTACCCTTCTCAATGCCCATCACCCATTTCCCGTCTCCCCTGCTCCCCTTCCATCAACCTTGATTTGTTCTTTGTATTTAAGAGTCTCTTATGGTTTGCCTCTCTTTCAATTTGAAATTATTTTTCCCCTTCCCTTATCCCTCTTCTGTTAAGTTTCTCAAGTTCCACATGTGAGTGAAAACATATGACATCTGTCTTTCTCTGACTGACTTATTTCACTTAGCATAATACCCTCTTGGAAGCATTGCTATTTACCCCAATGTTTATAGCACCACTTCCAAGATGGTTTTTAAATAAATAAGTGGATTCACAATTTAAAAAGTTTTTTTCTCTTCTTATGATCTTAATCAAATAAGACAAAAATGGTAAGCTATAGAGTTGTAAAAAAATATATCTTAAATGAGAACATATAGGATCCTAGTTATCATCATTTGTTTATATTTACTGAGAAGACACAATGTGAAAATAAAATTATACTAAACCTAGAATCATCAAAGAACACTTCTGAAATTATAAAATAATAAAAGAGCACTGAAAATAATCTACACAGATCTCTTACCATGTGATAACATTTTGTTGTGATGTAACAATGAGAAGAGACATTTTGAAATTAATCCAACAGTTCTAAGTATATTAAATTCAGTTGTATTTGCTGGTGAAATTAGAATCTTTAAATGTAAGGAATTGTCTGTACCATCAAATGGCCTTTTGTTATTTGCTTGAAGATCCTTAGCAAAAATTTTAGGTTCCTTTTGATGTAAACTAAGCTAATCATTATAAAAAAAATGGTTGATGTGACAAAATTTCCTAAATGTGGTTCAAGTTTATAAAATGTAATTGAAGGTATGGAAGGTAAGAGGGCTTGTTCATCAAGGAGCTCCTGTAACAAAACTGCTTTTGTTACATCCAATTTTCACTTATATATTCTGAATGAATAGCATAATAGCAGCAGATGTTATGTTAGAAGTAGTAATCACCTCCTCATGGTGATCAGGAACTGGCCATCTGTCCCAAGATACCCCACGCAAAGCCAGTGATATTTCTGCAGAATTCTAGTGTAGAGAATGCCTAAAGTTAGTCTTTAGGCATTTATTTCTATAAATGAAATAAAAAGTGATTAAATTTCTCATCATATGTCTCATGACTAGATATACATAAAATATTGTCTTTATTTATAGGTAAAATTATAACGAAGAAGTCTACAGAACATTTTTTCCACTAGACATATTTTAAAAGATTTTACTCTATGCAAACTGCAGTAAGAAATACCATTAGAGGCTAGAGGAGCTGACATGGTGGAGAAGTAGAGGGATCTGTACTTCCTGTGTTTCTCAAACAAAGAAGGGTGGAAGCCAAAGTAGTTTGAATCCCAAGAGTCTGGGAGGAAAAGAGACTGAGTCTACCAGGGAGAAACTGGGACAACCTGAGAGGCCATAGGTGGGTGACTGCAAACTGGAGGGACATAAAACAGGCCACTTAGGCACGCAGGGAGGGATCCCCTTTTGTGGAGAGACAAAGAGAAGAGAAAGAGCAGCTGGGGAAGCATAGGACTGTATTTGGACAAGGGATAAAAACTTGGACGAGGATGGAGAGGGATTCCCATCTCAAGCTGCAGGTTAGAGGATCTCTAACTACAGATCCCATCTTCAGACTGGGGCCAGCTGCCCTGTTCGTGCACGTGGGGAGGAGGGAAGCCACCTCTGGGTTCAGTGGTAGATCAAGGGCACAGTCTGCAGCTGGAGAAACCAGTCCCCTCCCTGAAGTGCTGCGACCAGGACAAAACCAGCCAGGACCACATAATGGGAGGTGCTTCCCCAGTACTGGGGAGATTAATTTCCAGCCAAGCACCTGGGCAAAGGAGTCGGTGGAGTGAGACAGACAGCTTCATCTGTGCCCTGGCACAGTGAGGATGGCTCCAAAGGAGTGATTTGGGACACTAGTTGGTGGAGAAGAGACTGGAGGCGGGGGGGGGGCGCCATTTTTCTCCCCATCACCACCAAGGCAGGGACTGGGATCCACAGTGGAAGCGGGACCAGCCTACACCAAACCCCACCCCTCTACAGCCTGGTAACTACGTATCTACTAGAGCAGGATAGAAGCTGTGGAACCAGATGGCTCCATCCTCCAGACCAGCTCTGCTGCATTGCATGGATTAATTCTAGGACAATTCTTGTTATATAGATATATTCTCCCTTCCATTTCTCCTTCTTATCTCTTCCCTCCTCTAGGCTGGTTACTCTGGTTATTTGGTTTGTTTAAATAGACATATTTAATCCATTCTCTTGATACATGTTCTACACCTTCCTTTCTCTCTCTCTGGAATAATCAAGCCATATAGTTTCTCTGTCTGGGTAACTTTATCTTTGCTTCTTTTTCTCCACCTCCTTCTTTATTTTCCTTTCTCTCTCTATGGATTAAGACTTTTAGTCTCTCTGCCTGGTCAATGTTTATTTTTTCTTTTTCCCCACCACTGTCATTTCTCTCTTTGTACGTGCTCTTCCATCAGCACCACCTTCAACCTGTTCTTTACCTGTAGCTGGTGTTTCTGGATGTTTGCTTTTAGATTGCTTTTAGTTTTTGTTTTTGTTTGTTTTATTTGTTTGTGTGTTTACATATTTTTGTTTCCTGTTTGTCTGTTTTCCTTTCCAGAGCTACTTCAAGGAACAAATCAAAGCATACCTGGTGGAGGGTCCAAAACATCACTTCAAGTAGGGAAATAAAATAACCAAAGTTACTAACAACAGAGACCAAGTAACAATCTCCAAAAAACACCTCCTGAAGGGCCAGGCCCTGGACAGTGTAGGACCCATTTTTAATATAGCAGTGCTTGCAAGAAAAGGAGGAAGCTGAGAAAAAGAGAGATAAAAAAAACTCCAGGATCATGAGAGGAGAATTAGAGAACTAAGTGATTCAATTAAATGGAACAATATCTGTATCACAGGAATTCCAGAAGAAAAGAGAGAAAGGGGCTGAAGGTGTACTTGAACAAATCATAGCTGAGACCTTCACCAATCTGGGGAAACAGAGATTGAACTCCAAGAGACACAGAGAACTCCCTTCAGACATAACTTGAATCAATCTTCTGCATGATATATCATAGTGAAACTGGGAAAATAGAAGGATAAAGAGAGAATTTTGAAAGCAGCTAGGCATAAACAGGCCTTAACATACAAAGGTAAACACATAAGGGTAGTAGATCTATCTACCGAAACTTGGCAGGCCAGAAAGGAATGGCAGGAAATCTTCAATGTGATGAACAGGAAAAATATGCAGCCAAGAATCCTTTATCCAGCAAGCATGTCTTTTGGAATAGAAAGAGAAAGATTTTCCCAAACAAAAACTGAAGGAATTCATCACCACTAAACCAGCCCTACAAGAATCCTAAGGGGGACTCTATGAGTGAAATGTTGCAAGGACCACAGAGTACCAGAGACATCACTACAAGCATGAAACCTACAGATATCACAATGACTCTAAAACCATATCTTTAAATAATTACACTGAATGTAAATGGAGTAAATGTTCCAACCAAAAGACATAGCGTATCAGAATTTATATATAAAAAAAAGACCCATCTATTTGCTGTCTACAAGAGACTCATTTTAGACCTGAGGACACCTTCAGATTGAAAGTGACAGGACAGAAAACTATTTATCATGCTACTGGAAGTCAAAAGAAAGCTGGAGTAGCCATACTTATATCAGACAAACTAGACTTTAAAGGCTGTAACAAGAGATGAAGAAGGGCATTATATAATAATTACAGGGTCTATCCATCAGGAAGAGCTAACAATTATAAATGTCTATGCACCGAATTAGGAAGCCCCCAAATATATAACAATTAATCACAAACATAAACAATCTTATTGATAAGAATGTGGTAATTGCAGGGGACTTTAATACTACACTTACAACAATGGAAAGATCATCTAGACAGAAAGTCAGTAAACAAACAAGGGCCCTGAATGATACATTGGACCAGATGTGCTTGACAGATATATTTAGAACTCTACATCCCAAGACAGGAGAATATACTTTCTTCTTGAGTGCACATGGAATATTCTCCAAGATAGATCACATACTGGGTCACAAAACAGCCCTTAATAAATATAAAAGAATTGAGATCATACCATTTACACTTTCAGACCACAATGCTATGAAACTTGAAATCAACCACGGGAAAAGTCTGGAAAACCTTCAAAAACATGGAGGTTAAAGAACATCCTACTAAAAAATAAATGGGTCAACCAGGCAATTACATAAGAAATTTAAAAATATATGGAAACAAATGAAAATAAAAATACAACAATCCAAATGCTTTGGGATGCAGCAAAGGAAGTCCTAAGAGGAAAATACATTGCAATCCAGGCCTATCTCATGAAAAAAGAAAAATCCCAAATACAAAATCTAACAGAACACCTAAAGGAACTAGAAGCAGAACAGCAAAGACACCCCAAACCCAGCAGAAGAAGAGAAGTAATAAAGATCAGAGCAGAAATAAACAGTATAGAATCCAAAAAACCCCAAAAAACCAAAAACCAAAAAACAACAGTAAAGCAGATCAATGAATCCAACAGTTGGTTCTTTGAAAAAATAAACAAAATTGATAAACCTCTAGCCAGGCTTCTCAAAAAGAAAAGAGAGAGGACCCAAATAGATAAAATCATGAATGAAAATGGAATTATTACAACCAATTCCCTGAAGCAATTATCAGGGAATACTATGAAAAATTATATGCCAATAAACTGCATAACTTGGAAGAAATGGACAAATTCCTAAATACCCATACACTTCCAAAACTCAAATGGGAAGAAATAGAAAATTTGAAGAAATCCATAACTAGTGAAGAAATTGAATCAGTTATCAAAAATCTCCCAACAAATAAGAGTCCAGGACAAGATGGCTTTCCTGGGGAATTCTATCAGATTTTAAAGCAGAGATAACACCTATCCTTCTCAAGCTGTTCCAAAAAATAGAAAGGGAAGGAAAAATTCCAGACTCCATCTATTAAGCCAGCATTACTTTGATTCCCAAACCAGACAGAGACCCAGCAAAAAAAGAGTTATAGGCCAATATCCCTGATGAATATGGATTCACAAATTTGCAACAAGATACTAGCAAATCAAATTCAACAGCATATAAAAAGAATTATTCACCATGATCAAATGGGATTCATTCTTGGGCTGCAGGGCTGGTTAAATATTTGCTGATGTGATATATCACTTTAATAAAAGAAAAGATAAGAATCATATGATCCTGTCAATAGATGCAGAAAAAACATTTGACAAAATACACCATCCTTTCTTAATAAAGACCCTTGACAAAATAGAGATAGAAGGAACATACTGAAACATCATAAAAGCCATTTATGAAAATCCCACAGCTAATATCATCCTCAAGGGGAAAAACTGAGAGCTTTCCCCCTGAGATCAGGAACACGACAGGGATGTCCACTCTCAGCACTGTTTTTTAACATAGTGTTGGGAATCCTAGCATCAGGAATCACACAACGAAATAAAATAAAAGGCATCAAAACTGGCAAAGATGAAGTCAAACTTTCACTTTTCACAGATGACATGATACTCTACATGGAAAACCTGACAGACTCCACCAAAACTCTGCTAGAACTTATATATGAATGCAGCAAAGTCGCAGGGTACAAAATCAATGTACAGAAATTGGTTTCATTTTTATACACCAATAATGAAGCAACAGAAAGAGAAATAAAGAAACTGATCCCATTCACAATTGCACCAAGAACCATAAAATACCTAGGAATAAACCTAAACAAAGATGTAAAAGATTTGTATGTTGAAAACTATAAAAATCTTATGAAGGAAATTGAAGAAGACACAAAGAAATGGAAAAACATTCCATGCTCATGGATTGGAAGAATAAATATTGTTAAAATGTCAATACTACCCAAAGCTATCTACACATTCAATGCAACCCCAATCAAAATTGCACCAGCATTCTTCTTGAAGCTAGAAAAAGCAATCCTAAAATTTGTATGGAACCACAAAAGACTTTGAATAGCCAAATAATATTGAAGAAGAAAACCAAAGTGGGAGGCATCACAATCCCAGACTTTAGCCTCTACTACAAAGCTGTAATCATCAAGACAGTATGGTATTGGCACAAAAACAGACACATACACCAATGGAATAGAATTGAGAACCCAGAATTGGACCCACAAATGTATGGCTAACTAATCTTTGACAAAGCAGGAAAGAGTATTCAATGGAAAAAAGTCTCTTTAACAAATGGTGCTGGGAGAACAGGACAGCAACATGCAGAATAATGAAAGTAGACCACTTTCTTACACCATATACACAAATAAACTCAAAATGGATGAAGGACCTGAATATGAGACAGGAAACCATCAAAACCCTTGAAGGGAAAGCAGGAAAAAACCTCTCTGACCTCAGCCACAGCAATTTCTTACTTGACAGATCTCCAAAGGCAAGGGAATTAAAAGCAAAAATGAACTATTGGGACCTCATGAAGATAAAAAGCTTCTGCACAGCAAAGGAAACAATCAACAAAACTAAAAGGCAACCAATGGAATGGGAAAAGACATTTGCAAATGACATATCAGACAAAGGGCTAGTATCCAAATTCTATAAAGAACTCACCAAACTCCACACCTGAAAAACAAACAATGTTTATAGCAGCACTTTCAACAATAGCCAAGTTAATGGAAAAAGCCCAAATGTCCATCAACTGACGAATGGATAAAGAAGATGTGGTTTATATATACAATGGAATACTACTTTGCAATGAGAAAGAATGAAATCTGGCCATTTGCAGCAATGTGGATGGAACTGGAGGGTATTATGCTAAGTGAAATAAGTTAGTCAGGGAAAGACAGATACCATATGTTTTCACTCATATGTGGATCTTGAGAAACTTAACAGAAGACCATGGGGGAAGGGAGGGGAGAAAAAGTTACAGAGAGGGAGGGAAGCAAACCATAAGAGACTCTTGGATACTGAGAACAAACTAAGCGTTGATGGGGGGTGGGGAGAGGGGAAACTGGGTGATGGGCATTGAGGAGGGCATTTGTTGGGATGAGAAATGGGTGTTGTATCGAAACCAATTTGCCAATAAATTATATTAAAAGGAAGGAAGGAAGGAAGGAAGGAAGGAAGGAAGGAAGGAAGGAAGGAAGGAAGAAAGAAAGGGAGAATTACTATAACAGCCTCTACCTTTAAAGTGCCCATGCTGTGGTTATGAATTTAACTCGTACACACTAGAAAAAGTATAATAAAGTAGAAAATGCAATAAATGTTACAATATAAAAATAGATGAAATGCTATGAAGGTTAAGGGGAGGGGGATACAGAGAGAGATAGAGAGGGGGAAGAGAAGGGAAGGGAAGGGAAGGGAAGGGAAGGGAAGGGAAGGGAAGGGAAGGGAAGGGAAGGGAAGGCAAAGGTTTGACTTTGATTAGTATTACTTCCAGATGGAAAAAAAGAGAAAAGCCAGGGAAGACAGTTTTTTTGTAGGTACTATGGTATGCCACCCAGATCTCCTTTTGTGGACTGAGGCCTCATCAGCTGCAAAGCATGTTGGCTGCTGATGGAATGCAGCTGACTACCTCCTTGGGAACTGCCCTTAAGAAAAGGAGGAGCTTCTCATACAAGGTGTGCTGTGCAGTATATATCAATGGCTTGTTGATGAGTAGAAACAAGGGTATCCTCTTGCCCCAGTTAGGGGCAATTCTGAATGGCTGTTTTAGCTCCAGAGCAATCTGTTGGATTGGGTGAAGCCACTTTTGCAAATGCATCTCAGTTCAACATCTGCATCCACCCAGTCACACTTCCCTCACTCCCTCATAGGTGTTGTTCCTTGGAGCACTTCTAGTAAATGTCCTGAACTCAAATGTTGTTTCTAAGTCTGTTTCCAGTAAATCCGACCTCAGACAGGATCACTAAAATCAAAGCAAGGGTTATACAAGTAATTTTTATAGTACAATAATGTAGAAAGACTACAATTCTGGATAATTATTATCTATAGGATACTGCTAAGCCAGAGGGAAGCAAAAGTAGGCAAGACAAGAGCTTGACACACAGTGGAGACTCCAACTGATAGTTGCTTTGGAATGAGTAACTAAAAACAAGCCAAGTAGGTTAGAAGTATAAGGACAGTAAGCTAGGATGTTGAACTTGAGGCTCACAAATATGACTGAATAGATAGAAAAACAATTATTTTTATGTGAATCATTAAAGAAATATGGAGGCTGTCCTGTCAGTTATTGGTAATGATGGTGAAGGGCAGACAGTGGGATTAACTTTATGGTGCAAACTTCAAGAGAAGGAAAACAAAACAAAACACAATAAAACTGAAAGCGTGCATTAAGAATCCTGTATAAAAGGGACACAGATCCATACCTGAATCCTCTGAATAAAGACCTATAAAATATTGTTTAGGCAAAAAAACTTCCCAAATGTTTAGTAAAGCATCAGGCTAGGCTAGAAGAAACTCTCCCATGGTGTACTGTTCCAGACAGAAAGTTAGACTATGTTGACTAAGCTTCATATATAAAGTTAACTTCTTCATGCACGTAGGGGACAATGAAAACTATTATCAACTTTGAACCAATATAATTCTTGAATCCTAAAAAAGCACTTAGATTTTCTCTTCCTTTCTAACATCCCCAAATCTGACTAGTGTCCCCAAATGTGATTACTCTGACAGGTCTAAATATTGTAGAAATGATCATCAAAGGTATCAGACTTATTTCTCTAATACTCTTTTCATTGCAAATGACATCATTCAAGTCCAAAGTGGAATTAAATGCACTTAGGATACCAAAGAACTCATGAATAGTGTGCTGTTTTTGTAAGCAATAGCTTTCACATAAGCTATTAACCCAAGCTAAACTTTTAGAAGTTTCACAATAAAGACATGCCAACACATAAAATAATGAAAACAACAACAACAAAAATCACTTATAAACAAGCAAATGGAGAGTAGGAAAAGACAGATTAAAATTTTCTCATTGTTTCCTATTCATGGAAGTCATCAAATAAACATCGTATCTTTACAAATCACATATTGTAAAGTGAAATACTGGTGAGAAAATTTAAAACCACATGATGTGGAAATATAGTTAAGGTACTCTATGCCTTCTTGGATAAGGCAAGGACATTATAATACAAAATGGAAACAAGTAATAAATAAATGATATTTCTTATTTTACTTGGAAATGAAGTTAAAATATAGCATATTTAAAATATTGAGTCTAGGGCTGTAATCTTTCCTCCGTCCGGGTGAGCAGGAGAACCTTCCTTAAGTGGCAGCCACAGCTTAAATTCCCTTGCTTGCCAATCAGATGAATGTGGAAGAACAAGGTCTCAGTTACAATGCTATGTACTGAGTAATTCTGTCCTTCAGGGATAAATTTAAGCAAATATCATGGAGCTTTACTGAGAAATAAGTGCATATTGCTTGAATGAAAGAGAGTAACACAAATGAAAAAAATCCAAAGGATCTTGGGAAAGTTGTAAATTGCAAGAAAATATGTTACAATAATATAAATAAGGTCTTTCAGTGTGCATCTAACCAGAAAAGCAATTACATTTTTGTTTCTGGGGAAAAATATAATTTTAACGATTCATTTAAATGATGGTGACCTGCCCACCCAGAAGCTGTTTTTCCTTCCTTCCAATTTATCTGTAGATGAAAATATGCATTACATATTGCCACACAGCTGTCACTCTCTACTTGGCAGGAAAATTGAAGCTATGATAGCACATATTGCTTATTATGCTAAAAGCCGAAAACAAGTACTTAACTAGGTACATGTCAAATACAAGTTTTAAAAATTCACTCACAACAAATGAACACCACAATAATAGATACTAAAAACTTAATTCAAAGGATATATTTTATAACATGCAAAGAAGAAATTCATGAATAAAAATTAAATTTTCTCACATGAAAATTCCACATTTATAAATGGATTATCATTGCTGCTGTACATAACCTCTAAGTCTGTACATGATGAAAATCTCTAGGTGTATAACTCAGAGCCTTTAATCCCTGGCTGAGTTTGGGGGAGTTTTAACTAACAGTCACAGAAGCACACTAGATGGTATCATTTTTATATGCAAAGCTCTCTCTAAATCTTTTTCTAAAGATCTCCAATAATAAAATTTTCAGGAAAAATGTTGCCTTCTTACTATCATACAAACTACATAAATATAAATATACTCAGTAATTATATATTTTTCAGTGCTTCCTACAAATTATGACAACTCTGGTCTAATCTTTGTAAGATTTGAAGCATGTCACATTATCTCACTGAATTCCAATTTCCTCTTCTGTAAAATGAAGGATCTACATTGGTGATCTAGTATTTCTGGGTTTCTAAATTAAATCGACAACAATAGTAACAAATGAAATCTGAAACAATGTGGTTTAACATGGAAAAAAATTAAAAGAAAGTGAAACAGACACAACAATCAAATAGAATCAAATAGTATGATTTCCAGCTGCCCTTTAGCTGTGTAACTGTGGGCGGTTATCTGACATTTCTGCTGAGAGAGTTGTGTAAGTGGCAAATTATATCATGGAGGTAGTACCATTACCATGTCTAAGTAATTTGCACCCATTATCCACCCCCACCAGCAAATATCTTAGTCACTCTAATCACTACATATGAAGGTAAATCTACCTGTTTCACTGAAGAGTGTTAATTTAAAATATAATAAATATGTTAAGTATCTATCTCATATAAAGATTAAAATATGGTTAGTTTTCATTTCCTCAAGAAGTAAGAAATATAATGAATAAAATTTTAATGCTCCTTAATATCTCCTAAAATTTAATTTTTTATTGATCTAAAATATGTTTTTCAACATGATGTGTCTCATATACACCAGCACTTCCAGTGACAATGATTATTTTGGTTGAATAATGATCAGGTTAGCATATGATCACATCTATACTTATTACGACTATCATTAATGACTTAAAATAATTATAATTTTTGTCTTTCTTCCACTAGACCATCTGCTTCATAAGGCCAGGAGCATTTGTCCATCCAGTTTACTACTGTTGGTATCTGTCACAGTACCTTGCCTTTTCTCAATAAATATTCTGCAATTAATGAATAAATGAACGCTACACATCTTCTTGACATCCTCATCTCCAAGGTCTCTGCTTCTCATATGACTTTGTTTCTAGCGTCCTTCTCTGTGAGCACAAAAAAAAATCTCTGTACTGTATAAAAGCTGAAAAAGTGGAAGCTCCTAGCATCTTCACTTTTTTTTTTTTTACTACAAGTAATGGCATTATTGACAGCTATTTTTCCAAGTCTTCTTAAAATTTCACTTGAAAGTGTTCATGAAGCTTTTCATTTAAGACCTTAAAGCACTCTCCTTCCCCTGCAAGAGTTAAAGTTTTATCCTATTTAGCTCTACTGGAGTGAACTAGGCCCATGGGAGATGGTTTTATTTTATATCAAAACTAACTTCATAAATCTACTTTTTACCTTAAGCCTAAACAGCCTTCACCCTAAATTTGAGCCATGGATGTCCACAAAAGCTAGACTGAAAGATATCCATTTATATGTTTGATTAGGCAGCTTTCAATGGAAAAAAGAACTCACCCAAAGAAAAGTGAATATTGCCTAATTTTGGCTGAGTACAGAAGCTTAGAATTGTTCATTCATTCAACAAATATTTTTGAACTAAAAAAAATCACAGTGCTTGCTCTCACTCATCTCATACTCTGATAGGAAAATCCTGACAATAAATCAATAGTTACATTTCCTTATAACTGTTGTGCCAAATGAAATAGGACAAAGAGGTGGTTATAAATATTGGCCTTTCATCTGTTGCTGTGGTTGCCCTATGCCCTAGGAATGTTACAATTGCCACTGGAATGGCTCCTACATTTGGTGTTCATCAGAGCCTTGAACATCAACATTGGAAGCAAGAGCAACAAAGGAAAATGCTGACTGCAGTATTGCTAACATGAAAAAGAGTCCTCAGAGCACATTCATGTGAACCCTTAGAAATTTCAAGAAATAACAAGGAGTATTTGGAGAAGTCAAATATCCCAAACAGGGTAAGAGTAGCACCAGAAATTCAATAGTTTCTTAATGTTTCCCTTGTCCACCTATTCTTGGGATAGCTTGGGGAATACAGATTGTAGATGAAAACTATTTAAAAATGGGATATGCTATCTTATAAGATAGTAAATTCTGTGCTCAGATCCTCTCAGGCAGTGATTTTTTTGTTATACAGAGTGTGTGGGGGGGTGACTTATTGGAAAAGATTCCCTTTAATTCCTAGAACTGTGATGTCATATAATATAGCATTACACCTGTCTGTAATGTCATATAATGTAGTATTACACATGTATTTTGGTCCAACCATTGTGTTCTTTTCCTGTGTACTGCCTTTCTTTCTTGGCACTGCAGCCATATTTTGAAGAAATGGGCATTTAGGATCTATAAATATAACAATAGGTGTGCCATTTCCTGAAGCTCCTTCATCGCTGTTTCCTGTCCAATCCTAAAATAGAGTTAGAATGAACAAAATCTGCAAATATCAATGTTTCATGCTGACTAAGCTATTTTGGCGTCCATTGATTGATTTTAAATGGGAACCTTTGCCATCTAGTTTAACTACTGATAACAACAAGCATACTGTTTTCATGTGTTCTATCTCCTACTGAGCTCACCAGTGACTTTCTACTAACACTCCTTTCCTACTACTTTCTATTGTGGGTGACACTACGGCAGCTTTTACCTAGCATGCAATTTACCTAGGTTTGCACCACATGATATGGGAAGTACTAGCTAGAATTATAAAGATTTCAGAGATAAGAAAAGGTACCCCGCTATGTTTTGAATGAGGCCAAACTTAGCGAGGGAAACTTAGGTCTCCTATGTACAATAACAGTGCCGGCACTTGAAAAGTATCATGTAGTTTTATTTGAAAACCTGAGAATATAAGCTTTAAAATAAAATAAAAAAACCTTAAAATATACAATACATAACTGACTTTAAAAGGAATGACCTGCTTCCAAGTAAAATGAGATGCCTAGTCTGAAAGAACTCACAATCTACTTGAGGAAATACATAGAGAAAAACAATGAAGAACACCAAAAGATAACATCCATTAAATGATAAATAATGTAGGATGGGTCCTATTTACTGTCTAGAAATTCAGTCTTTGTAATCTGTCAGAATCAAAGAAATCCTTGTGGAATACATGAGCATGAAATAATACTGAATAAGATTGTACATGAGCACTCCAGAACAGAAACAGCATAATCAAAAGTATGCAAACAGGGTTAGGATAATTTGTGTAGGAAACAAACATGAGGTTCAGCCAATTACAAAGAACTAACCTTATGGGAGCTGGAGAGAAAACAGGCTTAGTTTATGAAAGGTCTTGCAGTAAAAGTTGAGAAATATAGACTTAATTCAGTGGACAATAGGTAAGCAACATATTGTCTTGAACAAAGTTGTCAAATGAGGAAAGTGGTATAAAACAAACATAGACAGTGTCATCTAAGATGACTTGTGTAAGGAAGAAAATAGGAATGGGTGCAGGGACCCCAGCTAGAAAACCAGTTTAAGAAATCCAGATGAAATGTGGAAGCAGGTCTTCTAATTATTATCAACTTCTTGGATCTTCAGGAAGATTCCATGACTGCCCCCCACTATATAAGATACATCTCAATGTAATTATCATGTAATTTTCAATATTCACTTAATAAAATATAGTATTAATATATACAGAATTCTGAAAAGTAGTATGGTATGTGACGGTGCTTTAATTCATTCATTCATCCATTCAACCTTTGAATACCTAAAATGAACAAGGCAGGTGGTAGATTTGAAGATGTAAGACTAGTGAATTTTCTATACTCCTTTCTTATACCACTTTCTTTGGTAGTCCCAAAGATTTATTTCTCAGTCACTTTACAGTTCAGTGTAGTCAGTAAAGGGACTCTGTTCCATATGAACATTCAAGGATCTAGGCTAATTTCATCTTGTGTTTCTCCGTATCTGTGTGGCCGTGGAGTTCTCTACTGGATTTCTGTCGTTAGGATGTGAGAAGAAAGATGGGAGACAGACTGGCAGATAATATGGGAAGCCATTTAATGGACCAGGCCTACAAGTGTTATATATTGTTTTAATCTTCTTAGTTGCCAGAAAAATTACATGAGTCTACCCAGCACAAAGAATGCTGGAAAATTTCATCCAGGTGGGTGACAAAGAGGAAAAAAATGAGAATTAGATAAACATATAGTATTGTTTCTGACATAATACACTATCTGATTAGTAAGAGATACTTATTAAGAAATATCTAATGCTTTAATAAATATGCTTACAGGAAAAAAATGTGAAAATATTTGTGAATACCAAAACACAAATTCTATGCAATATTAAACAGATTTCTGGCTAAAATAATTTCTTAATTTTAAAGACAAGTTTTTAACATTTTAAATGATCAAAAATTTCCTAGTTAGAAATTATAAAGTTGACAGGAAAGAATGTTTAAATTTTATGGTTGGCAAAGCATGATGGGAAAGTTGTGGATCAGTTTTCTGAAAATAGATTCCCCAACTGTGATTAACAATAAGGAAGCTAAAACTAAATTAATGAATATACATGTTGACTTTAAGCTTCAATTCACTGGAATAATTACTTCACATTAACATATCAACAAGCCAGCAATAAACAGTCTAAAGTCTCAGGTCACTGACTACTACAAATATATATTTTTTTAATTTTTATTATTATACATCCTTCTGCAAATTCTCTGTCCATATTGTTACATGCTTAATTGCACAGAATCTCATAAATTCTTACTGAAACTGTTTTCTTAATGTTAATTTTATCATTATGTTAATGAGAATATAATAGAACTGCATTCTGATAGTAATGCTGACAGCAGAAGCCACCAATTTGTTAGCAATCATCAAACAGCAGCAAACACATTCATCAATGGTGGACAGAACAGCATAACAATGGTATCTCTATTTTCTTGATAAATATAGTAGATTATAAATTATGATGTAGCCTTCAAGGTATTCCAGATAACCCCTTTCTTTTGTAGATCTATAACAGAAGTATTATCTTTTCCCACCTTACTGACTTCTTTATCTTAAGGGGCCTAGAAACAGTCTTAAGAGGCTCAACTACTTTTTAATCATAAGTTAGGCAAAGATATTTCACGTAATATACCATAATCACATGACATCAAAACTTAGATGATTCATGTTTAAACCGATTCATATTTAAAATCTACTCAGACCTGTTTTAATTTATCTTGCCCTACTTTTCCTGGAACTGTTTTGTTTCTCCCATAAACTGTGTTGTCTACCCAGATGTAATATCTAAGAAAGGTAACATAAAAAGCAGGAAGATTTAAGTAATCCTGCAAATCAAAAATTAAGTCAGCAATTCAAGTTTGTAACTTCCAACAGTCTCAGAAATTGAATAACATCCAAATAATTTGAAATAAAAATAAAAAATAATGTGAATTATTTAGATGTTTTAGAGGTCTAGAACAAAGGCCTAATTAAAGCATATACCCTGGAGTCAGATTTGATTTAATCCTTTGTTCTACCACGTGCTAGCTGTGTAAACTTTTCTGCACTTGAGTAGCCATATCCTCAAAATGAGGATATTAATAATGCCATCTTAAAAGGTTTTTGTGAGGGGCACCTGCATGGCTCATTTGTTTGAGTGTCTCACTCTTGATTTCAGCTCAGGTCATGATCTCACAGTTCGTGAGACTGAGCGTGATGTGGGGCTCCACTGACAGCACAGAGCCTGCCTCGGATTCTCCGTCTCTCTCTCTGACTCTCTACCCATCCCCCACTCATGCTTTCTCTGTCTCCCTCAAAATAAATAAATAAACTTAAAAAAAAAGAAAGGTTTTTGTGAGACATATGCTAGTTTCTATATATGAAACACTTGGAAAAGTCCTAAATAACATTGTTAACTTGAGTTATATAACTTGAGTTATCCAAATTCAAATTCCTAAACAAGATTTATTTTACACTGGTATTAAAAAACTTTAATTTGACAGGAAGGGAGATGTGACATCTCTAATGATATAATTCCTATCCACAAATGTAATTTAATAACCACTGCATACGTTGAATTTTCATTTTAGATATGTTAGCTGCATGCATTCCTCTCATTTATCTACTATGTGATTAAAATATTGGTATTCCTTAGCATAAACTTTGACAATTCATCAGTTACTAAAAAACATTTACCTATTGTAAACACAGGTTTGATATCTGACATATGTGTCACAAAATATGGGACATACTTTAGTACTCAGGATCTTCTATTCTGGTAGTTAACATGTTAGGTTTTAATCAAATGACTATAAAATAATATATTAAAAGTGTCACGTGGTAATTTCATCATAAAAAAAACAATGTGATTTTACCTAAATTGACATGGTCATTTGAGTACAAGTAACATTTTAGCATCCACAATTTTTTTTCTGGTTTTCAAATTCAAAGCTTTTAATCCAAAGTTTTTTAAATTTAATTTTATTATTATTATTTTTAATGCTGGTATATCTCCTTCCTCCATAAAAAAAGGAATGACAATTATGTAGCTGGTTATGACTTGTTTGCTTTGACTACCAGCAAACAAAATATAGCAATGATGTCCAGGCATTTAAATTATTCTTTACATCATTTTTTAAAAGCTTGTACTTTTCATTGTATTTTTCCTTTTATACATTTTATTTCCCTTTTATTATTGATTTACTTATGTGTTAGTCACCTAATTCTTCATAAAACATATATAACCATAAATACTCAATACTTACATTTTAAAGAATTCTTGTAGCTTCTTAAACTATATTTTATCTTTTTTTCTTTGTTCTCATAATATCAAAATATAATTGCTTTAATGAGAAGCATTAGTGAAATATCTGAAAGTTGGATTTTTTCTGTTGGAATTTGAATTTTCATTTAAGTGTTTATGACTGTACATATTCTCAGGGAACTACAATGAAGAAAAACATTAGATGTGGGAATTTAACCTTGAGTTACTTATAATTTTAAAAAGTTGGTTAACAGAGATGATAAAGGCTTTATTTGACTTATTTCTTTTTCTTAATATAGGTCTAAATTTGAACATAAAAGCAAAAGCTTGCTCTATAGCCCTTATGTTGAAGTAAGTACTAGCTTTTGATTTTCACTTTTCAATTAAAATGGACATTTCTATCATTAAAACCACTCCTGATTATTCAAACATTAAGAAATTTAAGGTTGTGTAAATAAAGGCCAGAATTTACCAATGATTTTAGCATTAAAAAATACCTGAATATACTATTCTTACATGTCTCACTAAGAATTTAAATGCCTTGGTCAGCATAACCCATGACAGGTTATAGTCTCCTTTTGAGTTATATTCAGTAGTTCAGAAAATCGAAAGTCATGAGGTTAAAGGCCAAGCATTCTCAAAACTTATAAAGTCAGTAAATCTCATTATTAATCATTATCCTTGAACATGTTTATGTACTACTATAAAATACTCATAGATTTAAAATATATGTATACAATAACATAATTTTAAACTACTCTAAATATAGCTTTGCTACAAAAATTTAATACTCAAGGGTAAGATGTATTTGTATATCCTTAGGTTAAATATACAAACACATACAAGTATTTTCCTCCATATAGTCAGATACATATAAAATCATTTTATTAGACCAACGTTGGAAATAACAGGAAATAAAGCAAAACCCATTACATTGGCTCAAAGATGTCTTAATTGCTAAATAATGAATTTCATATTAGATCCTCAGTCCTCAGTTTTGGAACAAATATTAGTTTTAAAATTCCCTGGTGTGCACAAGTGTTTGGGTGAAAGACTGCCATCAACCACTGTAAGAAACTTAAGTGTAGGAAGGGTGGGGAGAGTGGTGATCCAATTTTATTTAATACATTTCATTGCTATTAATTAGGTTTGGTTGAATTTGATAGAAAATATAAGTTAACAAACAACTGAGACATTTATTTCTCTCTCACAGAAAAATATACATGTAGGCAGTTCATAGTTGATATAGTAGCTCTGCAGTTTTCTGAAATCAGGCTTCCAGCTTTCTTATCTGCATTCCCAGGACCCTCAAGTTTACAGATCCAGATGCAGCACTAGCCATCACATTCACATTCCAAGCGTTACAGTGGACGAAAGGACAAGGCAGAGGTTCCCAAAGTGTAGCTCTTAGACTAGCAGCACAAGCATGTTCTAGGAACTTATTAGAAATGCAAATTCTCAGTGGGGATGCTAACAGGACCCTAGGCTCCTCTTCTCCCTCAAATACAACTAGAGAACTATAGGATCATTCTGAATACCCAAGAAATCGACCTGAAGACTGACAGAACAAACACTACATCCAGTAAGGTACGAAGTGCAGACACACAGTTTGGTAGAGAAATGGATCACAGGTGCTGTAAAGGGGAGAGACCCCTGGTCTAGAAATACAAATTCTCAAGCTCCTCTCCAGGCTTGAGAATTTATTTATTTATCTAACAAGCTTTTCAAGTGATGATGATACACATAAAGTTTGAAGCAAGTTCAAAGGATGTAACCAAAGAGTTACACACATCAGTTTCTCTCACATTTGGTTAGCCAGATTTTAGTTGCATCGCCACATGTAGCTATGAAGGCAAGGAAATGTAGCTGTTGTTTTAAGGAGCAATAGCCCAGCTAAAACATCAGGGATTTCATTAGTCTAAGGACAGTTGGAATAAGTGGAAACACTATCAGCCTGTGTCACATAATTTTATAAGGAAAGGGGAGGGGGAAACCACAACTACAGAAAGTAGGAAGTTATGTATTGTTTTCCTTTTCTTTCCAGTGAAAAATTCTACTTTTCTTAGGAAAAGAAAATGTTTTTGATTAAAAAGAGAGTGCTATTTTTCTTGGTATTTATTCATTTTAATGACAGCCTTTTTCTCTTACTTTATTCAATTTTTAAATCAAATACTAATCATAAAGAATGGGGATCAATTTTGTCCCTCTTTGGAAGATAAGGAAACTGAAAGCTTCAAATTATAAATTTCTTACTCGGGAACTCACAAACTCACTGGTAGGAAGAGTCACACCTAGAAATCAGATTTTCTTTACCCAAAGTTCTTTACCCTTTATTATATCACATTTATTTAATCAGGGCCACCCTCTTTATCTTCAATGTTTCAATACCTCAGCTTTCAACTTTCCTTTTTTTGTCCCTCCAAATACTTTCTTCCCATGAATCTTGCCCATTAAAATGTTGAAGTCTTTTAAAATGTAAAGGCTAAAATAATAGTTTATGCAGCCATACTAAAAGAACTTTACAATTATACTACTAATCAGACTGAGATACACTTGACATTTCCCTCTATTTCTTGTTTATATTTCAATCATTGAAACATAAAAGAAGTAACTGGATTTTAATAACTGAGAAATGTTAATAACTCAAGATAAATAGCTGCCTAGCACTAATATTTCTAAACTTTGATTTGAAGTTAAACTAATGTGACAATGCAATCTTTAAGAGACCGGGACAATTGACATTAAATTGTTGCTTGCTTGTTCTTCTGTTAAAAAACTGAGAAAATAGTTGTTATGACAGGAACTATAATGAGAGTAGAAAGTGATTAAAAGTTACTCTTTATTTTTGATATTCTGATCAGAATATTCAGCTCAATTCAAGTCACTGACTCTTTTCTCTAATGTTTTAGAAACATTTATTGCCAGAGTTTAATAAACTATCTGATGATTTGCTCCAGCATGTTAAAACTTCCATATGATGGGGCGCCTGGGTGGCGCAGTCGGTTAAGCGTCCGACTTCAGCCAGGTCACGATCTCGCGGTCCGTGAGTTCGAGCCCCGCGTCAGGCTCTGGGCTGATGGCTCGGAGCCTGGAGCCTGTTTCTGTGTCTCCCTCTCTCTCTGCCCCTCCCCCGTTCATGCTCTGTCTCTCTCTCTGTCCCAAAAATAAATAAAAAACGTTGAAAAAAAAATTTAAAAAAAAAAATAAAAATAAAAAAAAAAACTTCCATATGAAAACAAGGTACATAGCTTACAGATATGAAGATACATACAACATAATCAATGTAGTACAGTGTTAACAGCAGCATAGATTCTAGAACACAGAATAAAAGAAGCTTTACTGATGCTGAAGAGCAGTCCTTATGTTCTAACTGGCATGAGTTTTGAAATGCAACGAGAGTAATCAACATGGAGGGTGCTTTGGCCATGACCTAGACAAACCCAGAGGACACCCATTTGGTTATTACATGACTTGTCTGAAGCTGCATAGTTATTGACCAAAAAGGGCCATTTTTCAGTCCCAGAAAAGTAGCTGAATTTCCCTGACAGAGCCCCTAGCCATGAAAGAAAAGCATTTGCTATTCCTATGCCTGTAGGAAAGAATGCTCATAAAATAAGGACACAAATAGTTGTAACTTTATAAAATTATGAGATTTAATCACTTTAATAAATGGGACAGAAGTATTACATCACTAAAGTAAAGAGACGGAGAAGTAATCATCTTACGTATACAAAGCACAGAGCACATGATGACGAAAATAATAATAGCATGAACCATATATTGAGAATTAATTTTACACCTGACCATACATCAAATACTTAAGGTACATTATTTCATTTACTCTTTTTACTGATCTTTCAGGGGTATTATTCTCTTTTTTTCTGTGAGGAAACAGAATGATGGAAATACATTTTTTTTAAGTCACACAGCTTGGCAAGATGGCTGGATATGCACCAATATTTTGTATTCCATTTCCAAATGTATCATTGCAGCTAGAAAGTAGCTGTCCAACTAGGGATTTTATTTATCAGCTCCTCTTTTTATGAGGGTAGGTATGTTGACTGATTCTTGCCAATGAATGAAGGTGACTATGTCACTTCTAGGTCAAGATATTTAATAAGCTGGGCTGGTTAGAAAATGGTGGCGGAGCAGGAGGACCCTAGACTTACCTCATCCCATGAGTACAACTACATAACTTTCAAATCATCCTAAATACCCCAGAAATTGACTTGAAGAGTGGCAGAACAACTCCACAACTAAAGGCAGAGAAGAGGCCACATCCATGAAGGTAGGAAGGGCAGAGATGAGGTTTGAAAGGGGAAAGGGTTGAGACTGCTGTGGTGGGGAGGGAGCCACGGTTGTGGAGAAGAGCAAGAGACAGATAAGCACACAGGGGAGTGCACAGGGAAAACAAAAGCCCATAGCAACTGACATGAAAAGTGAGAGTGGCCAAATTTCGTGGCTTCTGGCAACTAGCAAGGCATATAATCTGGAGTTTTAAAGGTCAGCAGGCTTGGCAGGGATAAGTCCTGGAGGACATTATACTGCCTTTGGATAGAGGGTAGGCAAACAACCTGCAGACATACATCATAGTAACAGCATTCTGAAGAGCTCCTGGGCTACACAGTGGAGAGGTTACTTGCTTATTTCATAGTGTGTCCCAGAGACATAGAATTCACAGGGAGAACTCTCCAGCAACAAAGAAACTGGCAGGTACCATTTCCCTTCCCAACCCCTCAGCATAAGCATAAGGCCACTGGAGGAACCAGAACAACACCTACACTCACTACCTAAATTCCTTACAGCAAGCCTTGCTGCCCCATACTCTGAGGCCCTTTTCAGTCTCCCTTTCCTTAGTGCCAGCACAGTTTGTCCCATTCTTCAAAATACCTGCCTAAACCCCTACTCCCACTGCATCTCCTCACTGGGGAGTTTTGCAGAGCCTCAGTTCTTGCAATGGCGATAATAGGTCTCATTTCACAAGAATACCAGACTGCAACTTGTTAAAATGTGCCACATTCAGTCCAGGGACCTAACCATGTCCACAACAGGCAAAAGAGCCTCTGCTTAATGGATAAAGCAGCCAGGACAAAACAGCAGAGCGTACATAACACAACACTGGAGACACTCCCATAAGCACCAGTCCACTGGGGAACAGCGGATACTACACAGCAGAATACTACAGGACCTCTTCTTCATAAGGTCATTACTGTTAAGAACAGGAGATATAGCTGACTTTCTGAAAACAGAGAAACAAACAGACTTAGACAAAATGAGAAGATAATTTATCCCAAATGAATGAACAGGACAAGGACATGGCCAGAGATCTAAGCAAAACAAAAGAAATGTGCTTGATGGGATATTTAAAGCAATGATCATAAGGATCCTCACTGCACTTGAGAAAAGAGTAGAAGGTATCAGTGAGACCCTTAACAGAGGTAAAGAATAACACAGCAGAGGTAAAGGGCTCAATAAGCAAAATGAGAAACACTTGATAGAATGAACATCAGACTGGAAGAAGGAGAGGAATGAATTAATGACGTAGAAGGTAGAGTAATGGAAAGTAATCAAGCTGCACAAAATAGAGAAAAAAATGATGTAAAACAAGAATAAATACAGGGAACTCAGTGACTCCATCAAATGTAATAGCATTCTTAATATAGGAATCCCAAAAATATAAGAGAGAAAAGGGAGCATTATTTGAAGAAATAATGGTTGGAAACTTCTCTAATGTGGAGAAGGAAACAGACATCCAAATCCAGCAGGCACATAGTACATGCAACAAAATCAGCAAAAGCAGATCCACACCAAGACATACTATAATTAAATTGGTAAAATATAGTGATAAAGAAAAAATTTTAAAGGGAGCAAGACAAAAGAAGACAGTAACACATAAGAGAAAAGCTACCAGCAGATTTTTCAGCAGAAACTTTCTAAGCCAGAAGGGAGTGGCATGACATATTCAAGGTACTAAATGGGAAAAATCTACAACCAAGAATATTATATACAGCAAGACTATCATCAGAATACAGTGAGAAATAAACATTTTCCCAGAAAAAGACTAAAGGACTTCATGACCACTAAACCTGCTTTGCAAGAAATATTACATAGAACGCTAAGAGTGGAAAGGAGTGACCAAAAGTGACAGTATAAAAGTAGGAAACAAAAAGCAGCAAAAATGAGTATTTCTGTAAAAAAAAAAAAAAAACAGTCAAGGAATTCACAAAATAAAAGGATGTAAAATAAAATATATAACAAAATATCTCTAAAACATGGGGAGAAATAAAGGATTATTTAAAGTTAAACGTCCATCAACTGAATACAGACTGCCATATGCAGAATAGGTTATGATCAAACCTGATGGCAACCATATATGAAAACCACTAATAAACATACAAAGAATAAGAGAAAGAATTCCAAATATATTCCTAAAGAAAATCAGCAAACATTGAAAAAGACAAGAAAGGATGAGAAAATCTTTAGTGACAACCACAAAACATGTAATAAAATGGCAATATATACATATCTATGAATAATTACTTTGAACATAAATGGACTAAATGCTCCAATCAAAAGACACAGGATGTCACACTGGGAAAACAACAACAACAACAACAACAACAACAACCACAAACACAAAAAACCCCTAGACCCTATATATGCTGCCTACAAGAAAATCATTTTAGACCTAAAGGCATCTACAGATTGAAAGTGAGGGGATGGAAAAAGATGCATCATGCAAATGGCTGTCAAAAGAAAGTCAGAGTAGCAATACTTATATTGGAAAATGTGGACTTTAAAGCAAAGACTGTAACAGGAGACAAAGAAGGACACTAGAGAATAATAAAGGGGAATATCTAACAACAAAATGTAACAGTTGTAAATATTTATGCAACCAAAATGGAAGCACCCAAATACATAAAACAGTTAACTACAAACATAAAGGAAAAAATCCGTAATAATAAAAATAATAGTAGGGTATTTTAACACTACACTTACCTCAACAGAGAGATCATCTAAACAGAAAATCAACAAAGAAACAGTAGCTTTGAATGTCACACTGGAACAGATGGATTTAAAATATATGTTAAGAACATTCCATCCTAAAAGCATAGAATACACATTCTTTTTGAGTGCACATGGAACATTCTCCAGAATAGATCACATATTAGCCCACAAAACAAGCCTCAATAAATTGAAAAAAGAGTGAAAAAGAGTCATACCATGCAACTTTTCTGACCACAATGCTATGAAACTAGGAGCCAACCACAAGAAAAAATCTCAAAATACCAGAAACATATGGAAGTTAAATAACATACTACTAAACAATGAATGGGTCAGCTAGGAAATAAAAGAAGAAATAAAAAAGTACATGGAAACAAATGAAAATGAAAACACAATGGTTCAAAACCTTTGGGATGTACCAAAAGTGGTTTTAAGAAGGAAGTTTATAGCAATACAGTCTACCTCAAGAAGCAAGAAAAATCTCAAATAAACAACCTAACCTTACACCTAAAGGAGCTAAAAGAGAACAACAAACAGAACCTAAGCCAACAAAAGGAAGGAAGTAATAACAATTATAACATAAATAAATGATATAGAAACTAAAAAAAAAAAAAAAACAACAAAAAACAAAAAACTAAAACAGTCAATGAAACCAGGAACTGGTTCTTTGAAAAGATCAATATAATTGATCAACCTTTCACCAGACTTGTCATGAAAAAAAGAGAAAGGACTCAAATAAATAAAAGCACAAACAAGAGAGGAGAAATAACAAACAACACCACAGAAATACAAACAGGGATACCTGGGTGGCTCAGTCGGTTAAGCATCTGCCTTAGGCTCAGGTCATTATCTCGTAGCTCATGAGTTCAAGCCCCATGTTGGGCTCTGTGCTGATAGCTCAGAGCCTGCAGACTGCTTCTAATTCTGCGTCTCCCTCTCCAGCCCCTATTCATGCGTGCTCTCTCAAAAATAAATAAACTTTAAAAAAAGTGAACATGTTTTAAACAAAAAAAGAAATAACAAACAAATGTAAGAGAATAATATGAAAAACTATACGCCAACAAATTGGACAACCTAAAGGAAATGGATAAAACCTTAGAAAGATACAAACTGCCAAACCAAAGCAGGAAGAAACAGTAAGTTTGAATAGACCAATAATGAGCAAAGAGATTGAATCAATAATCAAAACACTCCCAACAAACAAAACTCCAGGACTAGATGGCTTCATGGGAGAATTCTACCAAACATTTAAAGAAGAATTAATACCTAGTCTTCTCAAACTATTCTAAAAAATAGAACAGGAAGGAAAACTTCCAAATTCATTTTATGAGACCAGAATTATGCTGATACCAAAAATCAGATAAAGACACCACTAAAAAAGAGAACTGCAGACCAAACTCTGATGACAAAGATGTAAAAATCCTCAACAAAATACAAGGAAAGCAAATAAAAAATACAGTAAAAAATTATTCACCATGATCAAGGGGAATTTATTCCTGGGTTGCAAGTGTGGTTGAGCATTTGCAAATCAATCAATGTAATACATCAAATCAATAAGAGAAAAGATAAGAATCATATGATCCTTTTTATAGACACAGAAAAAGCATTTGATAAAGTACAACATCCATTATGATAAAAACCCTCAATTAGTAGGTATTAGAGGGAACATACTTCAATATCATAAATATCATACATGAAAAACCCATAGCTAACAACATCCTTAATGAAAACTGAGAGCTTTTCCTCTTCAGTAAGGAACAAGACAGAGATGTCCACTCTCACCAATTTATTCAACGTAGTACTGGAAGTCCTAGCCACAGCAATCAGACAACAGAAAGAAATAAAAGGCATCTAAATTGATGAGGAAGAAGTAAAACTTTAATTATTTGCACATGACATGATACGATATATAGAAAACCCAAAAGACTCCACCAAAAAAACTGTTAGAACTGATAAATTCAATAAAGTCACAGAATACAAAATTGGCATATAGAAATCCATTGCATTTCCATATACCCAGAAAGAGAAAGAGAAATTAACATAATGATCCCATTTATAATTGAACCAAAAATAAGACACCTTGGAATAAACCTAACCAAAGAGGTGAAAGACCTGTACTCTGAAAATTATAAAACACTGATGAAAAAAACTGAACACAACAAAAAGAAAGGGAAAGACATTCCATGCTTATGGACTGCAAGAACAAATACTGTTAAAATGTCTATACTACCCAAAGCAATCTACACATTTAATTCAATCCCTATCAAAATACGAACAGCATTTTTTCACAGAACTAAAACATACAATTCTAAACTCTGCATGGAACCACGAAAAGATCCCAGACAGCCAAAGCAATCTTGATAAAGAAAAACAAAGCTGGAGGAATCACAATTCTGGGCTTCAAGTTATATTACAAAACTACAGTAATAAAAACAGTATGTTACAGTCACAGAAGTAGATAGATCAATAGAAAAGAATAGAAAATCCAGAAATAAACTCACACCTATATATGGTCAGTTAATCTTTGACAAAGCAAGAAAGAATATTAATGTGAAAAAGACAGTCTCTTCAACAAATGCTGCTGGGAAAACTGGCAGCTAAAGGCAGGGGAATGAAACTTCACTATTTTCTCACATCATGTCCTCTTGATGTTCCTAGACAGATTTGAATAGAACTGTTCAATATTATAACATGTTTTCTTTCATGAAGGAGTCACACTGTAAACAGAACAAAGTACCAGTAACATTAGTAACCAGCTTTTTTATATCTTGAGAAGAGAATATTAGTAACTCATCAAAGCAATAATGATGATGACGACAAGAGTAACAATAACAGATATGTTGAAAAGATTGATTCAGACTACTTTGTAGAAACACTTTTGTCTACAAATTCATTGAGTAGGGGCTCCTGGGTGGCTCAGTCAGTTAAGCGTCCAACTTCGGCTCAGGTCATGATCTCACGGCTGGTGAGTTCGAGCCTCACATAGGGCTCTGTGTGGACAGTTCAGAGCCTGGAGCCTGCTTTGGATTCTGGGTTTCTGTCTCTCTCTGCCCCTCCCCCGCTCATGCTTTGTCTCTCTCTCTCAAAAATAAATAAACCTTAAAAATTTTTTTTAAAAATCTGAGTAAAACAGACCCCAAAATATATATTCAAGGAGAAGTATCAGGTCTCTTTTTGCTTAGGTGTAAGCCTTTTCCTCGAAGACAATTTATAGGAGCTACGCACTAGAAGGTTAGGGAATGATATGTATGTGTATATGGAGTTGAAACTGATCTCCATTTGAATATTAATTTTTTGTCTATAACCTTGATTGCTATCATCACTCCCATTCCAGTAATGACATTCCCATTGCTTGACATAAGAATAAGATGTGGGTTTATATAACACATTGTTAAATTAAAGAAAGGAGTAATGTAGTAAGGATTTGTAATGTCCAAGTTCTGCCTTTCCAGGTAAGAAGCTTTATTTATTATTCATTTGGTTAAATGTGGTGGTGATAATATGTTAAATTTAAAAAACAAACACACAAAACCTTGCTAATGAAATAATACATTAAAAAGAAAAAAAAAAAACCTTTTAATTGAGACTATTCTGAAACACCAAATTTCCTATCATAGTGGTTCTCCCATCATAATGAACTGGACCTTTCCCTTGCCCTCCACCCCTGCCCCGACCTCACCCCCCACCCCTCCACCCCCGCCCCAGCAAAGCATAGCACTAACTCAGAAGCTACAGAGAAGACACCTGGGCAGTTATTTTTTAAAGGTTTACATTTCTTTTTTTCTTAAAAGTACCACAAGTGATGCTAAGACAACCAAACTCTATTTTGCATAAGAGCCATCTTGAAAGAAACAATATATAGTTCCTATCATTAAAATGTTAAAATAAGAAGTAGCTAACATTCAATGAGTGTGTAATGCATCCATACTAAGCAGAGTATTTTAATCGTCACAATAATTAAACATAGATATTAGCTAATCTTACAGAATGAAAAACTGAAGATTAGAGAAATTGAGCACATTTCCCAAGCCCACAAAGTCATTATGCAATAGGACACAAATAGCTGTCCTCTTGCTTTGCATAGTGTATTTTGCTTAGATTCTTAGGGCAACACTGGTCTGACTGGGCCCATCCGAAAAACATGATCCAGTGTACATAGTTTTCCACAAATTTTTGTCTGTTTTTAGGACTACTGTTATTCTGATCCATAGCAGAAAATATTTTTTTAATTTTTTAATGTTTATTTATTTTTGAGAGAGAGACAGACAGAGCATGAGTGGGGGAGGGGCAGAGAGAGAGGGAGATACAGAATCTGAAGCAGGCTCCAGATGCTGAGCTGTCAGCACAGAGCCCGATGCCAGGCTTGAACCCATGAACCATGAGATCATGACCTGAGCCAAAGTTGGACACTTAACCAACTAAGCCACTCAGGTGCCCCTATAGTAAAAAAATCTCTTAATGTTGTTGTTTTCCATTAGTTTGGGTAGCTTCCTTTGGAAACAATGTATAGAATAGAAAATGACAAAGACTTCCAAGACTATTTTCATATTTTGAGAGGAACATCAAGGGACAATTTATTTCGCAAATAACTCCACTGTCAGAAAATTGGTCTGAACAGGAAATCATATAGCTCAATTTTCTTAGGACACTGTTATTTGTGCCTATTGTCCCATTCAAATGAAAAAAAGAGTAATGTTTTAATCACAGGGCTGTGGAGAGGACTGAATATAATAATACACATGAAGCTTCTGGCAAATGTCTATACCTGCTAAGTATGGTATTAGCATTAGAGATTATTATAATTATTAATGGCTATTTCCAGGTGTTATAAACATCTAGCTCTTTTATTCTCTATAACAGATAATTTTATATTTTTCTTAGTTCTAAAAGTATAATATTTATCATTTCCCTAAGTTCTATTCCCCATAGTAACTAAGAAAGCAATTTTAAAAGTAAACCTCAAGTCTTTAAAGTTTCTAGAAATTGTTTTTACTTGTGGTAATTTTGTTTAGCCAATGAGTCCATCATGAATCCCAATTTCAGGTACAGAATGTTTACAATTGAGATAATGACTCCATTATCCAAGCTGAAACACAATATTTCAGCTTTATATGTACTATATCAAAGAGAACATGGTAAATAGGTGTTTCCCTTGTGAAATGTAAACAAATTAAACTCAGATCATATGAGGCAATAAATTAGAATTTGTTCTTTAGTTACTATAGATTGCCTTTTCCCTTCCATTTCTTGAATTTTCAAATCTTGTTCATGCTGTAATTTACACACTTACTGAGCTGAATATATTGCCACACATTATAAATTGAGAGTAAAAAAAGAAATTTGCAATGTGTAACCACCCCTTTCTTTATACTGTAATGCCTAACAGGAAAAAAAAAAAGATGTGAATTTATAGTGTGATCTATAAGTAAATGTATACAATGTTCAAAGTCATGATTCATAAACAAAGAATCCACACTATTTCTTTTTTTTTTTTAATTTTAAAGGGTTTCACAGAATCTGTTACAAAATGTCCTCATCAAATAATCTAACCAAAAAGGCAAAAGAATAAGTAACTTATTTCATTTTGAAATAAATGAAGTAGCAAATAGCTTGTTTCAACTAAACTAAGATAAATTCCCTATTCTGCTTTCTAGCGTGAGGAGAACATAATAATTTTGTGAAAAAGGCCCTTGATGTCTCTCTATTAGGACATAAGATATGAATAGCAATTACAATAATTAAATATAATTACATTAAAATAATTAGTACTTAAACTATCAATTGCAGTGCTCTACTCAGCAATTAAACACACAGACAAAATTTCAATATAATTTATATTGCTCTGTTCCTTACTCAGGAAGTGATGAAAATAATCTCCCTGTGTGTTTTCAATTAAACCAGCATTGCATCAGTTTTACATCAGTTTTTGAAGCTAGAGAGGTCGTAAAACTTATGAATCAATGAACTTTCTTGGTGGCCATAGTTTGATGGGTTTACCAAATGCTCTGGAAAAGTCACTTTTCTACTTCTAGAAATTCCTAAGATGGAAGCTGGCCCTGCCTTGGAACCTATGAATAGTGACAGATTTTATTGCCATTTCCTCATCACAGGCTTCAAAGTGGACACTCAGATACTACTGATATTCATTTACAAAATAGGTCTGAATAATTCTGATTTCCATTTGTTTGGGTAGCTCCCTTTGGAAAACAATGTACAGAAGTAGAAAATGATAGATTTCTGAGACTCCAAAATTCTCACTTAGTAGGGGAGTCAAGGGAAATCTATTTTGTATGAGTTTCAGATTGTTGACATTCCAGCATTAGAAACATCACTCAATAGGGGTGCCTGGGCGGCTCAGTCAGTTGAGCATCCGACTTTGGCTCAGGTCATGATCTTGTGGTTGACCAGTTCAAGCCCTGCGTTGGGATTCTGTGCTGACAGCTCAGAGCCTGAAGCCTGCTTTGGATTCTATGTCTCCCTCTCTCTGTACCTCCCCTGCCCCCACTTATGCTCTGTCTCTCTCTGTCTCAAAAATAAAATAAATATTTAAAAAATTTAAAACAAAGAAAGAAACACCACTCAATAAAAATTATTACAGAAAAATAAGTCCACAGACCAATGACTCAGGAACTAAATCACATTGTAAAAATTACAGTATGACACCAATACCTAGAAAAGTGGACCGTGAAAAGATTATATAATACTCAGCATCTCATTAACAGGTTTGATATTTGTTGTTTTTAATAATTTTTAAGCCAGTACTCCCTAGTAAAACACTGTAAGTTGTTAAAATGTGAAGTACTTCTCTACCAATTGGTAAATACCTGGTATCCAAACTTTCTGAGTTACCATTTTGCTGCACTGATGTTTATCCTGTTTTCTCTTCTTCTAACCTAAGATCCAGCAAATAACCCTGATATAGAAGGTGTCAAGGACACTACTACTGTCATAAAGCCAGCATCTATTTAGTGCCTTATTGGCTATAAAACATAGTGAATACACCCTTGGAAAGATGCTGCGCTAAACCATCAGCAATCCTTTCCTCAAACTTTCTTAGTGTCTGGCATGTCACGGATAGATGTTGCTTTTAGCTAAGACCATTTCCATATGTAATGTCGAATAAACCAATGTTGATGAAATGAGCTGGCATTTAGCATTTAGCAGAATCTAAGGACATAGACACTGCTAAGAGATGTCAGGGACGGACAATCAAAGCAAAAAGGGATAGAGGAAACCCAGTGCTCTCCCAAGCAGACACTGAGATCTATGGTGGGGAATAACCCAGAAGAGCAGGGGGAAAGAGAAGTTAAAAGTACAGTAAAGGCAGAGACAACAAAAATCAACACAAAATGTGTTCCAATAAATCTGTATCCATCACATGGGGAAATATGAGAAAAAAGATGGACAGAAATGAGGCATGAAAATACATGATAGCCATATAACTAGGGTTCAGGTATGCTTCTCTGGATACCTGACAGACCGGGCCAACTGAACAGCTCTAGGTATCTTAGAGTTAGAGTGAGTCCCAGGGATGATCCTTGCTCAGTATTTGCCCAAAAAAGCCGATTAAGATCAATTTCCCAGCAAGTTACAGTGACTGAAAATCTAGTATGGACTTACAAGTCACATAAACTTCAACTCAAATCTTAGGGTTTCCACTTACTAATTCTGCGACTTCAGAAGTGACTTAACATCTCTGAATATGTTTCCTAACTGAAAAATGTTTTAATGGGATATAAGGAAACAGATATTTTTAAATTACTTTGGACTTGTCAGTATTGAGCCAATAAAAGCTATGCCAATAATGATTGCATTGAATAGTAAGAAAACTTCATCAGCAGTCTCTGCTATCTTGCCAGTTAAAACTCCATTTCTATCCAGAGGATATGAACGTAGGTGATTGACTACTCATTACTATTATCTGAGATGACACTCTGGTGAAACAATCAACACATGCTACTTTAATACACAGACTCCTGCAATGAGTATAAATATACACAACAGTACTCAGATGAAAAATAACTTTAACCTTTTAGTTTTCCACTTTCTGAATCAATCAAATCTGGTTCTGAATACCCCACCTGCCTAGCTGACAGGATCCTTCCCCTTTGTTAAGGTCATAAATGTTTCTGGCTTCTTACACAGTCCAGAAATCTTGGGAAAAGAGATGACTTTTCAGTTCAATTGAGATTTTCATTATCCATGTCTCTTTGGTCTGACCATCTTGCCCACTTTCCAATGATAATTTTAGTCAGTAGAGCCTTTGTTGTTATTTCCAATCTCCTAAATTTGAGACTCAGTCTTCAGAAATTTACCTCCAACAGAAATAATTCCATCAAGCTCCTACCATGATTGTTGCAGTATAGATGGAGACAGGAGGAGACACCATCCATGCACTGTCCCCAGTTTCCAAAAATCCACCTCATCTGGGGCCAGCACAATTCTTGCTCTTTTAAGTAATCTAGATCTTTTTCTTCCCATAGTTTAGACATTCCTAAAAAGAGCCATTAAACTTTTGCCCTCTGGCAAGGGCAGTGCCTGGATAGAAGGCAGGGCTCCTTTGTGACATGCCCACAGGAAAACAATATAAGTCTTTCTTCTACTGAACTATATTCAGCATGGTTTGTGGTGATCTCAAAAGCCATGAGTTCTATTTCTCCACTAATAATTCCACAGTATTTAACTGCTCCTAAAATTACAAATATACAATCTGATGATAGACTAAAATTGAAACTTTTAAGATAGCTATAAATTATAGATTAGTAACTCTTTAAATATGAAAATTAATAAGTCATTAAAATTTCTTCATCAGAATAAAAAATTACTCATGTAGAAAACCTTGATTTTCCTTTGCGATATAAATACATTGAATGATTGTTATTTAGGTAGATATTTAAATCTTTAGGATGTTCAAAATATTAAAAAATATAACCAATGAATGTTAAAGAATACTGCCAATGTAGGTATGTTTATATGTATGTATATGTGTTTATATTCTTTTTGTTGTTAAGGTTTATTTATTTTTGAGAGAGAGAGAGAGACAGAGCAAGCAGGGGAGGGGCAGAGAGAGAGGGAGACACAGAATCCAAAGCAGGCTCCAGGCTCTGAGCTGTCAGCACAGAGCCTGACATGGAGCTTGAACTCACGAACCGCAAGATCATGACCTGAGCTGAAGTTGGACGCTTAACCAACTGAGCCACCCAGGCACCCCTGTCTGTGTGTATTCTTATATTTCCTGGTAAGCCCATGTAAATTAATACCTTTTCCATTTCTTAAGTGTATCACTGAAGAGAGTAGGACAATAAATTTAGTATTGTACAACTAAATTAAAAATTTGATAAACTCTACATAAAGTTTAATATTTGTATTGCTATAAAATTCAATATTATTTAAAACCAATGAATTTCAAAATCGTTTCATGGTAATTACAATAAAGATAAACTATAATTTGAGGAATGCTTATTTGACACATAAGTAAATTAGAGTTGAATATAAATACTAAAAAAGGTGAGATCTTTGTTACACATGGAACTGTGAAGCTTCAGCATGAAGAAGACAATATTATAGCTCAATATATTTAAGATATTTATTACATATTAATTTTACCTTAATCCAATAATTTCCAGAGAATTTTAAAAATAATTGTAATTTATAATGTAATCATACCAATAAATAGCTATCAAATGGGAATTTTATCTCATCGATTTCAAAGAGAGGACTTGATTTATTTTATTGATATGAAAGAAATATACTCAGTCTGGTTAACTAAAAAAGAGATGGAAAGTATTTTAAGAAATAAAAATAGAAATCAAATCAAAGCTCAATTGTGTTTCCGAGGCCTACAATAAACAGTCAAGCATAAATGTAACAGAAACAACAAATCCAATCGTAATATTTAACTCATACTATCATTCTGTTTTATCTGAATTTGTATAGCAAATTTGTTTTGATAACATCCAGATGGTCTATAAATGAAATGTAAATCTTTGAAATTTACTTTACTTTATTAGGCTATCAACAAGCAACTATGATATTGGACTCATATAAAGCATGTATCACAGAACACTGGATACTCTTCAGTAAACTCAAAGTAACTTGCTTAAGGTCACATGCAGCCATTTTCTCAAAGAATCACTGTGCATGAACATGTTGGCCATGTGCTGTGTCACTTTATGTTTATAGCATTATTTCTTCAAGTTTGTACAAATTTTATGACTCAGTTTGTCAAAGTTTTTTAACTCCATTACTCAAACTAGACTTTCTGAGAATAAAAGAGAGCTGGTGAGTAGAGGACATGTATTTCCTAAGACTGAGTTTGTGAAATTATGTTTAAAAGTAGAATTAAACTTTCATATTCTGACCATACACACAACTTGTGCAAATTGTTGTCTGGTGAAAGAAACATTTCTTTATAAAATTTTGATTTATTTTGTCATATCATGTTAAGTACCAGAGTGGGTTATAAATTGTTATTGGAAGTCATTTCAAAGTAGAATATTTTGAAGCAATCATATGTCTTATGATCTTAAAATATTTTTAAGTTAAACTGGTACCATTCATAAAACTTTGACGTACTAAAAGGATTTCTCTGTAATTACTTAAATCATGAAATGTATTTTGTTAATGATTCTAAGAGCTTTCTTAACTATCTTTAGATTTACAAGTGGTTTTGTAATATTTAGATAAATACGTTTTTTTAAAATAATGACAGCCAAGGGGCACCTGGATGGCTCAGTCCATTAAGCTTTCAACTCTTGATTTCAGCTCAGGTCATGATCTCAGTTTGTGAGATTGAGCCCAGTTATGGGCTGTGTGCTGACAGCACAGAGCCTGCTTGGGATTCTCTCTCACCCTCTCTCTCTGCCCCCTCCTCCATTAGTGTGTAAGCTCTCTAAATAAATAAATAAATAAATAAATAAATAAATAAACATTAAAAAAATAATGACAGCCAAAAATGTGGCATATACATTATTTTCACACTTATTGTATCATTACCACATATTTATCCTGTGGTCATAAGCACATAAAATGATGTCAGACACTATGAAGTTACAGTCATATATTTCAGAAAGTCCATGCTCTAGAGCATCTTATGAACTAATGAAATATTTTTTTTTTAAATCCTATTATCAACATTGTCTGTAAAATAGCAACATGAATAGATTAAGAAAGAGGGCTTTAGGGGCTATCTGGTTGGCACAGGTGGTTAAACATCTGACTTCAGCTCAGGGCATGATTTCACTGTTTGTGGGTTCAAGCCCCACGTTGGCCTCTGTGCTGACAGCTTGGGGCTTGCTTGGGATTCTCTGTCTCCCTCTCTCTCTGCCCCTCCCCCACTCATTCATGTGCATGCGCTCGCATGCTCTCGCTCTCTCATAAATGAATTAATAAACATTAAAACATTATTTTTTTAGAAATGGGACTTTAAATTAAAGAATTTATAATAAAAAAAGAAGACAGGACAAGATCATCTGGAAAATTGATTAAACATAAAATAGAACAATCTCAAAATACACATAAATAAGGATAAAGAAAGCACAAATCACGTAATTGGAACCAACTAGGAGTAGTTGGTTAAGTTTTTTGATTGGATGAGTATTGTTTGGAAAAGCAAATGACTGGCAAACAAAAACTGAGAGCAATTTCAGACAGTTTAAGAATGGTAACTGCACAGAATAAATGAGGTCAAGACAAATTTAAAGTAAAACCTGTGGTTACATTAGACTCAGTGATGAAAGAACCTTGCACAGAATGCAAAAAGCAGAGAACTCTGCACAAAAAAGTATTTCTAGTATAATAATGAAAATCTGTAAGAGTCTGAGTTATTCCAGGGAAGCAGAAGTATGTGAGTGAGAGAGAGAGAGAGAGAGAGAGAGAGAGAGTGTGTGTGTGTGTGTGTATACACTGTGATCACCTCAAAAAAGTCAGATATTTGGCTCTGCCATTTTTGTTGTGAATGATGCAAATAAATTTAGCAATTGATGTTTTGCAACGGGTGAAAAGCAGGATAAAATTTCTTCCATAGAGACATTCTGGATAAAAAAGAGAGCTTACTATAAGGGCTTAATTTTTCTCTCCATACTATAATAGGGGCCTTGCATCTATATTAATACATACATATATATATATATATATATATAATTTTTAACATATATGTAGATACACAAATATCTCTATATTTTAAGAACTTTAATAAAAAGCACCATTCCTATCTATGCATTCATACCCACCTACAAACACATAACACATACATATAGTAACTATTTTAAACAAAAATGAATTCATATTATACTATTATGCTGATTTCTTCACTTTGCACCGTATCATGGATAGTTTCAACCTCAGATTTACCTTGTTTTTGTTGTTGTTACTGTTGTTGCTTTTTAATGGCTGAATAGAATTCAATGTATATATGTACAGTAGTCTAACTTACTTATTTTTCTTTTGAGAAAATCTTAGATTTTTTCATTTAACTGTCAAAAAAATGATTCTGTGATTATCTTTGTGTATACATATCTGAAAATTTGTGTGAATATGATTATTGAATGAATTTCTGAAAGTGGAAAGGCTGGAAATTTATATTTGAAAGAAAGATTTAAAGTGGTGGTAAACATTTGTGCATAGTTCTAAGCACAAATCTAAGTATAGACTTTTGTTGAGGGAACAAGTTTAGGAATAGAAAGAAGACCTAGCATTATGAACGTAAATATAGCTGAATAAAAGCACTATACAGAAATGTGGCAGATACAAACACAAAGGAAAGAAGTTAAGGGTAAGTCCTGTTATCCTGTTCTTAAATTTTATAGAAGTAACATAAATGATAAACATAATCAGCTGTGATTTGAAAAAGATAAACGGCCAGGAAGCAAATTCTAAAGAGTCAAAACTAACAAGTGGTTAACGATCTTTAATTATTAAAAATTAACAGTCTTCATTCGTTTTTTTTTTTTTTATGTTTATTTACTTTTGAGAGAGACAGGGACAGAGAATGGGCAGGGGAGGGACAGAGAGAGGGAGACACAGAATCCAAAGCAGGCTCCAGGCTCTGAGCTGTCAGCACAGAGCCCGATGCGGGGCTCGAACTCACAGACCGTGAGATCATGCCCTGAGCCGAAGTCAGACACCCAACCGACTGAGCCACTCAGGCACCCCTACAGTTTTCATTCTTAAAAAGGAGTGGTGAGAATGGTGATACTGAGATTAGCCATGAGATCACAGTCACACTAAGGAATAGTTTTGTAAAAGACTCATGATGAAGATACAAATTAGGAATGACCAGGCAGAGATAGGGAAGTGAAAGTAGAAACATGTTTCAAAAAAGGATGGTAATTGTAGGGAAAGTAGATTTGAGACAGCATCTGTCTTCATAAAAGACATTTGTTGAAATACATTAAAGGAGGTTGAGCACAAAATAACTTAATTCTTATAACATGAATTAGGTGGTCTTAAAATGATGTGCTCTCACGTGATAGATCTGAGTTATAGAATGGAATATTAAATATTTAATTGATATAATCCAAAAAGGAATTTGGAAATATTTTATTATAAATCACAAAGCCAAAGCATTTTCTAATTCAAATATTTGTAACATAAGAAAAAAAGTGAGGAATTCAGAGCTGTTAAATTTTACCAGACTGCTCTCAACAAACAGTTATAGAAGACTATAAACTTAAACACTTACTACACTTTTAAAAATGTGAAAAAAGTTGTCAGCCAATACTGAATAAATTTAATGGTATGTAGTGGCAGTTATGACAAAAGGTAAAAGAAAAAAATAAACATGCTTACTGATTATGCCACACACCAAAGATTAGAGTAAGTTTTCATGAGTATTTTTATTTTACAGGTGTTGCATGCATGGTCACCCATTCTTATAAACAACTGACAGATCATGAACAAAATCAATAAACATATATAGAATTTTATACTAACGTGACAAGCAGTAAATTCCTTGTGCTGAAACTAAATATGGGTTTTCTAATTTAAAGTTATAAAAGGACTGTATACATGGCCAACGCCCTAACAATATATGATACTAATAAATGAAAACAGGGGAAAAATTGAATATAGCTGAAAAACTGATGCTGGAAACAGTTTAAAAATAGTAAAAAATACCAGAAAACATATTCTTAATTACAGAGAATAAACTGAGGGTTGCTGGAGGACAAGTGGGTGGGAGGATGTGTTAAATGGGTGATGGGGATTAAGTAGGGCATTTGTGATGAGCACTAGGTGTTCTATATAAGTGATGAATCACTAAATTCTACACCTGAAATATTAAACTGTAAACTAACCTGACTTTAAATAAAACTTGAAAAAATATATAAAAAACAAAATAAAATAATAGCTAAATATAAAAAATTGTAAAAAATAATGTACAGTAAGCGAATATTTCCTTTTAATACTATATATTTAAAAGCATATGATTATATACATTATGATTATAATTATTATATACACTGTAATTACATATATGTCATTATACATAAATGATATTAAAAATCAAGTGAAATAATGTAGGCTATTTTCTGTTTTCTACATGTATGAATCCCATATCTAATTCATGAAGTTTTTATAAGCTTTTCTTGTATTTTTCAAATATTAAAAGCAATATGTGCTCATTTTGAAAACTGGAAATAATGTATAAAATATGTAATAAGTTACACAACAGCCAAACACATAAAGGCAAACAGCTAATATTTTGTATTTTTTCAGAATTTTTGATGCAAATTTTAAAATATTATTTTAGGTTGATATATAAATTTTCTTGTCTAAAAGTTTTTTTGAATGTTTATTTATTTTGAGAAAGAGAGTGTGCGCAAGTGCGTGGGAGGCAGAAAGTGGCAGAGAGAGAGAGAGGGAGAGAAAGAGAGAATCCCAAGCAGGAACCAAACTGTCAGCATAGTGCCTGATGCAGGATTCTATCCCACAGAACGTGAGATCATGACCTCACAAAATCAAAGAGTCTGATGCTGAACTGAACCACCCAGGTACCCCCCCAAAATTTTCTTTTATCAACATGTAGGCAGCATTACCTCATACTACTTAAAAATATGATTTTAATGGATGCATAAAAATTTCATTGTTATTATGGTATATCATAATTTTGATAAGCAATCTTATTTTGGACACCTAGATAATTTCTTTTCTTCTTTTAAATAATATCAGAGGCACCTAGGTGGCTCAGTCTGTTGAGCATCCAACTTGATCTCACAGTTCTTCGGTTTGAGTTCCACATAACTTGGGATTCTCTCTCTCTCTCTCTCTCTCTCTTTCTGTCTCTGCCCCTCCCCCACTTTTGCTTGCTATCTCTAAATAAATAAATAAATAAATAAATAAGAAAACAACAAATAAATAAATAAATAAATAATAAATAAACTTAAAATAATATTATAGTATGGGATGCCTAGGTGGCTCAGCTGGTTAAGCATGTGAGCTCTCTCTCTCTCTCAAATAAACTTAAAAATAATAAAAACAAAATAATATTATAGTAAACATACATTCTAATCTCTATGTGTGAATATATCCTTAGAGTAGAAGTGGAATTACATGGTCAAAATATATGAACTATTGAAGGTCTCTTGCTATACTGGCACAGCACTATATTGTTCTGAAATCACTGTTTTAATGCCTACTCACATTAGAAGTGTTTAAGTGTGTGAGTTTCAATATACTCTGTCCAGAAAAAAGAAAGTATAATCATTTACAACATATACATTATATTGATAAGGAAAAATACTTACCTCAATAGGTATTAAATTATATTTGATTATAGTGAGTTTGAGCACTCTTATTATAGATATTAGCTTTTTTTTTTAAATTTTCTTATGCTTGTTTGCACTACCTGTTTTTGTCCTTTGTCAGATTTTTGAATGGGAAAGTAGTATTTTAACATAGCTTATAAAAGAAAGCCCTTTACATATTAAAATTTTTAACTCTTCCTCTGTAATGTTATACTTTATTTTTAAATTTTCTTATAATTTTTGCAAGATATTTTAAAATTATTTATGTTTGTGCCTGATTTCAATAGACCCAATAATTAACTCAGAGATAATAATGTAGACTATATTAATTCTACATTAATACCTGTTGAATTTCTGATTAGGCCAAGAATATTCTGAATTCTGCTTCTCGGGCCTTCTTTTTAATGCCAGTTTGACAGAAATGTTTGCTTTCTATATATGATAGTAGCATTTTATCGAAAAAAACAAAACAAAACTACACCAAAGAAACCCTCTATTTTTTAATAAAAATAGTATGCACAAAAGTACAGTAAAACACCTCTCGTTTTTTTTAAAGAGGTCATTTTTTTTCAAGCCTGTTTCTCACCTAATACTATAAATATAATGCATGAAATATATATGAAAATATATGAAAATATATAATGCATATGTCTATGTATTTTGTCACAGATGTTCAAATTAAGCCAATAAATGTACATGTATATACCTTATATATAAGCACTATATATTCTAGTTTTTACAATTTTTTCATGTTTGAGAGAGACAGAAAACAAGTGGGGGAGGGGGGTACAGAGGGAGAGAGAGAGAGAGAGAGGGAGAGAGAGAGAGAGAGAGAGAGAGAAACTTAAACAGGCTCTGGGCTCTGAGCTGTCAGCACAGAATCCAACACAAGGCTCAAACCCATGAACCATGAGATCTGACCTAAGCTGAAGTCAGACACTTAACTGACTGAGCCACCCAGGTGCCCCTAAGCACTATATATTCTTAAATTGAGTTTGGGAGAGTGTTCATTTCTCAGTGTGAGCTGATTTTTTGATGTTCAATTTATTAAATGTCAAGAAGTCATCAACTGTATTTCTATAGACCTAGTAATTGCTATTCCTACTATTATTACACATTTTTATATAATCTTGAGTTTAGGTTCATTGTATACCTTACTGGAACATTGTCTTCCAGATACTGCTTGCAAAAAAATAGTAACAGAGGCAATTTTAGAGAGATTTTTGGCTTTAGATGAAAAAAATACTTTCTGAGGTAAGCTTACTTTGGAAACATGACTCATTATAAAGAAAACACCAAATATGAAATATCTTCCCTATCCTGCCATTGATCTTCCCCCTGACCTCCCGACCTGTGGCACAAGAATACAGATTAAGCTGTGGCAATTTCAGTAACAAAGTGATCACTTCCAGTACCAGAGTTTTGCAATCCATTTTATGATCATGTCTCTGAAGGTAACATTATCTCATTAATTCTAATGTTATTGTAGATATATATAGAAGACTGTACTATATTATTTACTTATTTAAATACAAGTTTGTTGACATACAGTGTAGTATTGGTTTCTGGGGTAGAACCCAGTGATTCATCACTTACATAATAACTCCCAGCACTCATCCCAACTAGTTCCCTCCTTAATGCCCATCACCCTTTTTGCCCATCCCACCCCCCCCCCTCAGCAAACCCTCAGTTTGTTCTCTGTGTATAACAGGCTCTTACGGTTTGCCACCCTCTCTGTTTTTAATCTTACTTTTCCTTTCCCTTATGTTCATCTGTTTTGTTTCTTAAATATGAGTGAAATCATATATTTGTCTTCCTCTGACTTATTTCATTTAGCATAATACACTCTCGTCCCATCCATGTTGTTGCAAATAGCAAGACTTCATTGTTTTTGATCACCAAGTAGTATTCCATTGTGTATATATATATATATACACACATACATACACACTACATCTTCTTTATCTATTCATCAGTGGATGGACATTTGGTTTTTTCCATAATTTGGTTATTGTTGATAGTGCTGCTATAAACATTGGTGTGCATGTGCCCCTTCGAATCAGCATTTTTGTATCCTTTGGATAAATACCTAGTAATGTAACTGCTGGGTTGTAGGGTAGTTCTACTTTTAATTTTTTGAGGAACCTCCATACTTTTTTCCAGAATGGCTATACAAGTTTGCATTCTCACCAAAAGTACAAAACTGTTCTCCCTTCTCTGCAACCTCGTCAACATCTGCTGTTTCCTGAGTTGTTCATTTTAGCTATTCTGACAGGTGTTAGGTGGTATCTCATTGTGATTTGGATTTGTATTGCCCTGATGATGAGTGATGTTGAAAATCTTTTTATCTGTCTGTTGGCATCTGGATGTCTTCTTTGCAAGTGTCTATTTGTGTGTTTGCCTTTCTTCACTGGATTATTTGTTTTTTGGGTGTTGAGTTTGGCTAATAAGTTCTTTATAGTTTTTGGATACTAACCCTTTATCTGCCATGTCATTTGCAAGTATCTTCTCCCATTCCAAAGGCTGCCTCTTTGTTCTGTTGATTGTTTCCTTCACTGGTCAGAAGCTTTTTATCTTGATGAAGTCCCAATAGTTCATTTTTGCTTTTATTTCCCTAGCCTCTAGTAGAAGCTGCTACAGCCGAAGTCAAAGAGGATGTTGGCGTTTTCTCCTCTAGGATTTTGATGGTTTCCTGTCTCACAATTAGGTCATTAATCTATTTTGAATTTATTCTTGTGCATGGTGTAAGAAAGTAGTACACTTTTCATTCTTCTGCATGTTGCCTTCCAGTTTTCCCAGCACCATTTGCTGAAGAGACTGTCTTTTTTCCATTGGATCTTCTTTCCCGCTTTGTCAAAGATTAGTTGGCCATATATTTGTGGGTCCATTTCTGTTCCATTGATCTACGTATCTGTTTTTGTGCCAGTACCATATCGTCTTGATTACAGCTTTGTAAGATAGCTTCAAGTCTGGAATTGTGATGCCTCCAACTTTGGTTTTCTTTTTCAACAATACTTTGACTATTTGGGGTCATTTCGGGGTCATTCGGGGGTCATTTTAGGAGTTTTTTTTCTAGCTCTGTGAAGAATGCTGGTGTTATTTTGATAGGGATTGCATTGAACGTGTAGATTGTTTTGGGTAGTAGAGACATTTAACAATATTCTTCCAATTCATGAGCATGGAATGTTTTTCCATTTCTTTGTTTCTTCAATTTCTTTCATAAACTTTCTGTAGTTTTCAGCATACAGATTTTTTACCTCTTTGGTTAGGTTTATTCCTATGTATCTTATGGTTTTAGGTGCCAATGTAAGTGGCATCAATTCCTTGATTTATCTTTCTGCTGCTTCACTATTGGTGTATAGAAATGCAACAGATTTCTGTACGTTGATTTTATATACTGCAACTTTGCTGAATTCACGTATCAGTTCTAGTAGTTTTTTGGTGGAGTCTTTAGGGTTTCCCATGTAGAGCATCATGTCATCTGTGAAAAGTGACAGTTTGACTTCTTCTTTGTCAATTTGTATACCTTTTATTTCATTTTTTGTCTTACTGCTGAGGCTAGGACTTCCAATACTATGTTGAACAACAGTGGTGAGACTGGACATCCCTGTCACATTCCTGACCTTAGGGGGAAAGCTCTCGGTTTTTCCCCATTAAGGATGATGTTAGCTTTGGGTCTTTCATGTATGGCCTTTATGATGTTGAGGAATGTTCCTTCTATCCCTACTTTCTTGAGAGTATTTATCAGGAAAGCATGCTGTATTTTGTCAAGTGATTTTTCTGCATCTATTTATCTTGAGAGAGAGATAGAGAGAGAGAGAGAGAGAGAGAGAGAGCGAGCATGAGAGGGGGTGAGGCAGAGAGAGGAGAACACAGAATACCAACCAGGCTCCGTGCTGTCAGCACAGAGCCCAATACAGGGCTTGAATTCATAAACCACATGATCTTGACCTGAGCCAAAATCAAAAGTCGGACACTGAACTGACTGAGCCACCCAGGTGCCCCAAGACTATATTATCTTTAAAATGTGGCAGATAATACACACTGGTACGTTAATTTATCCATTGTGACCAAAGTAAAAGGGGAGAAATATAGTTTGCTATTCACTACATAAGTTGTTTTCTTATGATAAATATTAAACTGAAAATCTTCAGTATTCATTCAGGAATAGAAAATTATAAATTAAAGTGCTACAGATTTTCTAAAAGCCAAACTTATATTATAGTTTTAAAGTGTGGCATAAAACCTAGAGACCCCATAAAAGTTCAAATTATTGGCAGTAGTAAAAATATGACCCACAAAAGTCAAAGTTCAAATAAAAAATTGGAAAAAATATTTGGAACATACAACATGTAATTAACCCAGTTTTCCTAATATACATATCAATATTATCTTTACTTTTAAATAAGCAAAAAACTCAAACAGCCAAGAGCAAAATAGATGTAAAACATCATGTTTCATAATCCATATGTTAAAACTCTCTTTACCCTTCTTGAATATGTATAATTTAAGCCTCTCATAATTGATTTCATTTCACCCTCTCTATACTAATATAATTCTCGTATTTTGCCTTGAAGCTGCAGGCTGTCCTAATTGTTGAAGAAATAAATAACGGAAAATTGAGGAAAAAAGCTTCCCTTTTCCCCCAAAGCTATAGAAAAGACACCATTCTACATGATATGATATGTCCTAAAAACATGGTATATTGAGAACATCCCAGAATTGTCCATTGTGCTCTCCAGTCCATTATGGAGATGTGTATGGAAATGCATAATCCTGTTCTGTTACCAATCATTGAACAGAACTTGGAACTGAGGATCATTTTTAGATAGAATTCAGAGAATAATGCTGTGAGTTGTGTAAAGAATGATTTCTAAGAAGTCTGCAACACTGCTTTATTGTTTCCATTATTTTTTGATCCCAGAAATCATATTTATCTCTGTTTCCTTGAAGTTATAAGAAAGAAATAAGTTTTTGGATTTTGCTTCTTTTTGCATAAAATCAAAATAAATCCTGTGACTCTACAGAGTCATTATTCAAATGAGGAGTTTGAGAATCTTTGTTTCATTTAAATTAGCAACAGAAAAAAAAATCTCAAGATCAATCATACTCCCACTTTTTTTTAACGTTTATTCATTCTTGAGAGACAGACAGAGATGGAGTGCAAGTGAGGGAGGGGCAGAGAAACAGACAGGGAGACACAGAATCTGAAGCAGGCTCCAGGCTCCAAGCTGTCAGCACAGAACCTGACGCGGGGCTTGAACTCATAAACCATGAGATCATGACCTGGGCCGAAGTTGGACACTTAACCAACTGAGCCACCCAGGCTCCCCAATCATACTCCTACTATTAAAAATGAAAACCTTACTAATTAAACTACCAATTTAAATTAGCAAGTTCTTCAAGAATAAAATATTTCATAGGTCTAAGGGCTCCTTAAGGTATGGGAAAACAAGAACTCTTCAATACTGCTGTTAGGAGTGTAAGTTGCTATCAATTTCTGAAAGAAAAAACTGGAATATCTATAAAAATCTGAAATGCAAGTACTCACAATTTTACTAATTTTACACACAATTTTACTAATAACCTACACACATCATCAAATAAGTACACAGATGCAAGTGTGTTAACTTTTTATATCTGCAATTGTCAGGGGAAAAAAGAAAACAATCTAAATGCCCATCAGAGAGAGACTGGCAAAATAAAGGTGGCACCTTGTAAAATTCAACATGGTATATATTGTAGATATTTATATATTTATGGAAATGGATCTAAGTTTAAAATGTATTTATAATATGCTTCAAATGACATAAAATAGTATATATTTTTCTCATATTGATAAAAACTTTATCAACAATAGACAAATGAATAAAGTACATGAACAGGTCACTCATAAAAGAAGAAAAGAAAAATATAAATGCCAATAAACATGTTGAAAATCTACAATTTTGCTAGGGTTCAAATAAATGTAAATTAATCCAATAGTGAGATACTGATTTTCCCTTTTCTGAATCTGGCATACATTTTTCTTTAAAGTAACAATAATTTATACTTTTACCAAAGGGGAGGCAAATATACTTACTCATAAATGGATTATAAATAGTAGTAATCATTCATATATACACTTACATGTGCACAGACTATTTTCCAAAGGATATTCCAGAAAATCTCAGCATTTTTTTTCTCTATGAGAGAGATATAGGGTCATATTCAAGATCAAAGAGAAATATTGTATCTTACAATATACCCTTCTGAATTATTTGGATTTTGTTTTTATAAAGAGGAGATATTATATTAAAAATTTATTTCTAAAAAGTTTAATTGCCATATTGACAAAAATTAGATATAGCTCCCCCTGTGCAGTCAGAGTAAAATAGCATCTTTCTAACACAACAATATCAGTTGTGTAAATGTTCTTAAAGCAAAATCCTTTGTGTGGCAAAAATCACCGAAGTTTCTTTTCAGGAATAAGAAGAGGACGCTGTCTTTCTTGGTTTACTTGTTATCTTAGTTCAGGTTGCTATAACAACATACCACAGACTTTTTATTTCTTACAGTTCTGGAGGCTCAAAGTATAAGATCAAGGTGCCAGCATGATCAGGCTGTTGGTGACAGCAATCTTCCTGGTTTACAGACAGTGACCTTCTTGTTCAATCTGCACATAGTAGAAAGAGACCATCTCTCCCTTTTTTTATACGAGCACCAATCCTATTCATAAGGGATCCACCTTCATGACCCAATTACCTACCTCCTAAGGCCCCACCTCCAAATGCCATCACATTGGAGTTTCAACATGTGAATTTTGAAGAGTCACAAACATTCAGTCCATAGCGTTGACATTATATTTATTCCTAGTTTTGATGTAAATATGTGGTGATCCTAGGACAGTGAATAATAGGACTGAATAAGTTAATTTTTCTCCTTCCTGATACTACCTGTTCTTGGGTCTCTTTCAAGTAGTATTTGCTTTTAAGTGAAGGAATCACTCTAAAGGTCAGAAATTCCAATTTAAGGTGTGCCTGAGTGGCTCAGTTGGTTAAGCATCCAACTTGGTTTTGGCTCAGGTCATGATCTTGCAGTTCCTGAGATTAAGGCCCGCATTGGGGTCTGTGCTGGCAGCATGGGCCTACTTGGGATTCTCTCTGCCCTTCCCCTGCTCTCTCTCTCTCTCTCTCTCTCTCTCTAAATAAATAAACATTAAAAACAAAGAAATTCCATTTTAAGTGTAAGAGACATTTGGGTTAGCCTTGATTTCAGGAAATAATTTTGTATTCTTTATATCTCCTGTTTAACAGTCTTCTTATTTTTTTTAACATTTATTTATTTTGGGGGGAGAGAGAGAGAGAGAGAGAGAGAGAGAGAACATGAGTGGGGGAGGGGCAGAGAGAGAGGGAGACACAAAATCCAAAGCAGGCTCCAGGCTCTGAGCTGTCAGCACAGAGCCAAATGCGGGGCTCGAACTCACAAACTATGAGATCATGACCTGAGCTGAAGTAGGACGCTCAACCGACTGAGCCACCCACCCAGGTGCCCCCACAGTCTTTTTAAATGTTCAGAAATAAAAATAGGCAATAGTCAAAACAAATCAGATTACAGAGAAATTAAGGAAGGTGTTACAGCATTTTAGAAATTCTTTTCAGTTCATATAGCATTTACCAAAAAGAAACATGGAGTTGAGGGAATGAATGAGTTTGATGAAAGGTCCACAATTCAGCTGCCAAGGATTCCTGTACTGATTGAGGGGAAAAAAAGGTAAGCTCATACAGCAGATGTATTATCATACATCTATATCTTCTTATTTTGGCTGTAAATCTATATCACATGTGGCATCGAACGCCCTATGTAAAAAAGAAAGCAGTCCCTCCTCATAAAAAGATAATGGAAGATAGGATAATAGAAGAGGGTACATTGCCTTACTATGTTGCAAGAAGTTATAAGGTTTTTGATGTCAAAGGTAATCTGAAGCCTGGAGTGGAAGACCCATACGCTATGAGCAAAATACACATCACAGTAGGTTCCTGAACCCGAGAAAAAATTCATGGTTAATTCAAGTGCAGATTAGTACCCGCCCAATGGGAAAATCTAAGGTTAGATTAATTAGTGTTTCATAATAGTTGACATTGAGACAAAAATCTGCCACTTGTTGGCAAATTATAGTTCCTGAAATTATTTTCTCCTTGTCTACAGTAATTTTTATAAAAAGATATTTTCAAGTTACTTTAATCATTGATAAAGATATACTTTTCTAACTATAGCCCTAATAACTAAATATTTTTAAAATTATTCCAATCAGTTATTCTATTACCTATGATTCTATTACCATGATTCTCAATTAATTTCTGTCCCTTCCTTAGTTTCCTAGGGCTGCTGTAGCAAAGTACCAAATATTGAGTTGCTTAAACAACAGAAATATATTGTCTTACAGTTCTAGAGACTAGAAATAAAAAAAATAAAGATGTCTGAAGTGCTGATTCCTTCCAAGAGCTGTAAGGGACAATCTGTTCCATGTCTCCCTCTTAGATACTTGGCTTATCGATGGTGTTCTCCTTGTGTCTTCACACTGTCTTCCCTCTCTGTACTTTTTTTATAAGAACATGGGTCATATGGAATTAAGGTCCATCCTAATGATCTCATTTTTTAAAAGACTTATCTCTTTTAAAAATATTTTTAATGTTTATTTATTTTGTAAGACAGAGACCATGTGTGTGAGCAGGGAAAGGACAGAGAAAGAGGGAGAGAGGGAATCCCAAGCAGGCTCTGCACTGGCAGTCCTGATGCAGGGCTTGATCTCATGAACTGTGTGATATCACGACCTCGGCTGAGATCAAGAGTCTGAGCCACCCAGACTTCCCAACTAATGATCTCATTTTAACTTGATCACTTGCAAAGATCTTACTTTCAAATTAGATCATATTCACACATAACAGGGATTAGGACTTCACCATCTTTATGTGGGACACAATTCAACCCATAACAATCCCTAAAGGCTGGAGGGGAAAGAAACTCCTATAAATAACATAGTTTACTTCAATTGTTTTTATTGTAGGAGTACAGAAAATGGTAGTAAGTCAAAAAAGGAATAGTGCTGTATATGGGGAAGTTTGAAAAGAATGGTTTAGGTTATTATAAACCACAATATCTACTAAGGAAAGTCTTCCCCACCTTGTTGGAATTATTAACAAAGACTAGATCTAATCCCATTTTTCTAGTGGGAGATGCCTAAATTAATGCTGGGGTACTGCAGGAAAAATAATCACTATAATCACTTTTAAAAAGTCTAGACTACCAAATTTAATTCTATCAACTGATGGCAAACATCATTTAGGATTTTGTTATGCCAGTTAAATCACATCAGTTATCTATTTTATTAATTCTATTATTTGACAGATAATTTTGAGATCATATTCAGTGTATCAGACATTGATAAGACACTGTGGATACAAAGACACACTGATCATCTTCTCTCCTCTCAGCAAAATTATAGCTTAAGTTATTGAGCCTACCCAGAACACCTGTTTTCCTACAAAGGTAACTCTGAGCAGTAGTTCTCAAACTATTTTTTATTTTGACATACCTGCAAGATATTCCTACCATGCACAAAACATTCCCAGAAACACATATAAGTTGTTTTTAAAACATCAAAAAATTTTAGAGTAAAAATACAACAGTAATTCAACATCATCATCATATTAACATTTTGAGAAATAGTCACTGATGCTACACTGATTCCTTCTAATGCCTCCTCTTCTCCCACACAGGAATATGTGAGGGATATTACAGAGATAGTATTGTCAGCTCTATAATATTTTATAAGAAAATCATTCATAAACCTCAATCATTTATTATTGACACTACATTGCTTTTAATATTGCCTCACAACTGATGAGGCAACCAGAGATGCCACAGATGCCATGAGGTTAAGGTTTAGTTCCTCTGGTTCAGCCCCCATGACTTCCCATTCCCAACTCCCCCAACTCCACATCCTCTTCTGACATAGCAGCCTATGTTTTAGGAAAATGCGGTATGTTACAGATACATTTAGCTAAGCACATTGCCAATTATAAAATACCGAATACATGTTATTTAATTTTTTCTCATTCATTAATTAAGTGGTATTTATTTACTGTAATATTCCAGGCCCTCCTAGAATTATAGGGTAGTTGAGAGATATGCACAATAAACAAGCACATATGACCAAGGCAGCCTTGGTTAATGATAAAAGCTCTGAAGAAAACCAAGAGATACAATGGAGTGAGTAGTGAGGTAGGAGGAAAGCTCTTTTAGATCAGTCAAGGAAGGTTTTCCTGATATTTCATGCCATATCAATAGCAGAGCATTCCAGGCAGAGCAAAGAGCAAGAACAAGGCCACACAGCCTGAAAGAGTTAGGGATGCTGGAGAAACAGAAGGAGGCTGTACTTCTCAGAAACACTGTTATTAGAATTATATATAAAAAATACATTATTACCATGCACTTTCCTTTGTCTCATTTTGCAATTAAAATGTATAAGATGGAAGACATTAGCTTCCCCTCCTGAATTTGAAGTTCCATAGATCATGAATTACATCTTGTTCATATTTGTATTTCTGATACAACACGATATTATCTACTGCATGGCAAACATTGAATAAATATTTGAACAAATTTAACATTCAAGAGATTATATGATATAAATTTATGATGTAGAGTTTGCTATTTAGGTTTTCTGCTAAATCAGATGGGCGACAGCAGTCAGCATAAATTAAATACACACTTTTGAAATTTATCATTATTTACTGAAAGTGAGAAAAAAAAAGGAAAGAATTCCAAAATGGAAGATGTACTATAAAGAAGAAATAGTCTTCAGTCTAGAGAACTCTATAGTGTTAAATACCATTCTGAGATATCCTGATGCAAAAAACAAAGACATCCCTCCTGGCCTATTAAATTGCTAAAGTAGGTCTCTGCTCCATATTCTGTCTTTTCAGATTAATTTGCTTTATCTGGTGATGATTCTTTTCTGTTTAATCCCTGAATGAGTATGCCTACTGCACTGACTTGGGTATACTTCAGAAAACATTTAGAGCTCAAGACATGTAAAAACTTGAGTTTTGAATTAGCTTTATTAAAACAAAAAATGAAAACACATACTTGTAAGTATTCTATACTCTAAAAATCTCTATAGTCCCTACACAGCTGACTGGATATTTGATGTGCTGGGAAGGCCCCAGTGAGGCAGCTTATTTATAGCAAAATGTATGAAAAGGCAGTAGCCACAGACATTTGTTCTGATAAGGTAAACCTATCTCCTCTTGTGTCTCATCGACAGAAACTCATCCCAAATGGAACACTAGCATAATTCACTTGGAAATATTTTATAAAATCCTTCTGTCTCCTAAGATTCCTAAAACCTAGAATATACAGTCTGTTTTATAACTGAAGTCAACAGTATAAGTGACTTTTTCATATTCATATATATTTAAAAGTACATTTAATTCACATATTGAGCAATCCCTACATCTATTTTTCACTAAACAAGTTTTCACTTTTGAAATTACTTTGTAAATGTTATGTTTTCTTAATTCTTTCTTCTGTGTAAGTTCTATAAGAGAGATCCCACGGCAAAACAAACTGTGTAGTCTTCCTGGAAAATGAGGCATTTTGATAAACGTAAGTGGAAAACATTCCTGATTAGGAATAAATTATAAAGAATTAATTTGAAAATAAATGCACTATATATATTTCCGCCTTGATTTCATTTATTAGAAATGTAAGGGTCTAATACGGATACACTACTCATTTATTCATATATTCAACAAATATTTATTGAACACCTACCATGTTTATGGCTGCGAACATCTGTGTTCTCTATATATTATTATTTATATGTGATTTTTTAAAAGCTGCTTTCACAAACCCACATTTATATAAAAAGTAAACTTTATATAGTTACTACAACATAAACTAGTATCGTATTTTCTGAATAGAGTAGAAACCAGGCATACAAAAATAAAAATAGAATGAAATTATAAAATGTTCATCCAGGTACCACATAAACTCATTTAATGAGACAATAAGGATACAAATACCACTCCTTGAGAAATTTGGTTATGGGAAATATTGCTGATATGTAAAAAAAAGCCTTAAAATAGTATATTTTCCCAGTATTAACCATCAGAGTCTAATTATCTTGACATCAGAAACTGACTTTCCTAACTTTTTAAATTTACTTCCTCACAAACAGTGGAAACACAAGAAGTTAACTACAGAATAAACACTGCATAAACCCCTTGAGTTTCACACAGAATTTTTTTTTGGAACAGTAAACATATCTTACTCTTCAGAGATTATTTTATTTCTAAATAAAAAGCATCTAGCATTTTATCTAAATAAAAATCATGTATTCAGAAGAAAGTCCCTTTGCCTTGATTTGGTAACATGCATATTTCATGGGCTCTACTTTGAACATTTAACCAAGAGATTCGAGGTGATTATTTCAGTAACAATTCAATTTGAAATGTCAACTATGTTCAGCATTTAAAAATTAATAGCTAAATCCCTTTAAAGATCAGGGAAATTTTGTTCTGGCTTAGAATAATTTTATAGCTTTATGAATCTCCTTGTGCATTGTTTGCATATTTTAAACTATTCTGAATAATGCACTCCCTGTAAAGGCCCATTAGTTCAAAGAATCTGACAGTCACAGCTCAAGGTATTAATTTTCATACCAGATATATATTTTCGATTGGCAGTAAATTTTTCAACTCAAATATACTTTACCTAAATTGTGACTGTATGTATTTTGAATAGGTTATAGCAGTAAACAACCATGAAAAAAAAAAAACTGAGAATTTAATCAAGTCTTTTCTCCTTCCCATTTATTTTGCTTTCCGGGAAGAGAACAGCCATTAAAGGAGGAATCCTGAAGCAGCAATCATGGCGTAACAAATGTGGCTGGAGGAAGGGGAGCCGTGCAGTGCTGGAGCAGAGATTTCGGCAACTCTGAGAGTAACAGGGGGAAATAAAAATGCTTGATAATGTAATTTTAAAAACCTAAATTGGAAAACCCTTGACCAGTGTCACTTTTTGGTATATCAGAAGCACTCCAGACTTAAATGAGATTAATGAAGATATCATTATCTGAAAGGCACTGAGAAGAATAGACAGAAAATGTTCTGGGTTATCAAGACCATCGTAGCAAAATCTAAAATGATTCATTCAACTACCCATTCAAGAAGCATTTATTATGGATGTCCTACTATGTCAAGCACTGTGCGAACTACTCAGAGAGCAAAACACATCTCTGTCCTCTTGAAGCTTACAGTTTAGTGAGGACTATACAGGTTTAATCAAGTACTGTGTATTAATACATAACTACAAATTAAGATACATGCCAAGAAGGAAGGGGAGTCGGCTTTTGGGGAGTATTTTGCTAGAAAGGGATCTCTTTAGGATTGTTGAATGGGGTAAGCTTCTCTAAAAACTTGATAAGGGCACACCCTTAATCCTTGCTCATTTTATTTACACTATTTGGCCCAAGTTATAGTAAAATCTAATATTTATATTATGCCACCCCTGGTTATAAGCAATTGAGGATTCTATATGAATTGACAAAAAAAAATAGAATTAACTCCATGACAAATTTAGTCTATGAGTCTTCTTTGGATTTCTCTCTACAGTCTCAAGATTTATGCAGAAATGTAGCATTTGGATACCTATTTTCATAAGGTGCTGTATCCAGAGCCAATATTATATCACACATTATAGAATATGGACTACAGTATTCCCTAATCCCTTGCTCCTTCCATGTATCCATAACCATCTGACCTTGGCTTCCTTCTCCAACACCATTCACCACACCCCCAAGTATTCTGCAATCCATTGTTAGCCCATTGTGCTGTTATGATTTATTGCCCTTTAGCTCCAAATTCATTCTTCATTGTTAGCTTTGTGAAGACTAAGCTGAGCCATTTAGATCAGTTTTCCTTATCAGCTGTGATGAAGGTTAATAATCTTTATCAGTACAGGGTGATACAGAGGCACTGGAGGAGGAAGGAATTTTCATTCCTGGTCTGGTATATGTTCTGGACAGCTCCTACTAGGTATACAACTTGTCCAGCACCTGCTCCAGCATTAGGCTCTTACAGTGCCAGAAGTCTCCTTGTCCAGCATCAGCTTCCTACAGTATAGAGAGCTTTTCCAGCACTTGACCCCACAGTACACAGTGGCCAGCAGCAGCCATCATCTTCCCCCATGTTTCCCACCCCCGCCCCCCTCCACACACAGAGTTTGGCAGCCTCTAGTGAGACATCTCTCTGTGAACAACTTTTTCTGACACCTTAGAGGACCAATTTGTGGTAAGTTTCGGAAAGAAAATTTTCAGCAAATTCCACCAACTAGCCTTCCAGCAACTTCTCTGCCATGCAGTGATTGATCCACAGTGATGCCCTCTCTTGCAAGGTCTGGGTCTCAGCCCTGGGGGTACAGGGTTCAGGAAGCTGGAGGGGTTTTATTAGGAGCTTTTCCTCAGCTCTAGGAGTGGAAGATACTCCTTACATCAGCTATTCTTTTATCTTTACAGTTCTCTTAGTTCTTACTAGAGAATCCCTTCTTATTCAAATCCTATTATAGTTAATAATTCTTCATATTAAACTTTTCCTGTCCAACTTACTGTGTGGCTTCTGGCTCCTAATCGGACCTTGACTAATACCTCCATCAATGCCATATTTTCAATTACTAAACATACAAGGCTACATCACAACTAAAGGATGATTCATTTGTCACCATCTTCCTGGAATAACTATTCTCCATTATACACCTGTGTGATTCCTATCCAACTTTCAAGATACAACCAAGAATATATGCTCTGGGAGTCCTCACTTCCATTCTTCTCTCCAGTCCCCAAGGACTAAGTCTGAATTAGTGTCTTTCTTTTCTTTAGCCATTCATCCTGTGACTACTGGTACATGGTTATTAAAGGGTCTCCATATGATTTCTGCTATACTTCTCTATCTCCTCAACTATATCAGGAACCTTATAAAGGTAGACAGTGTGTCTTTTTATGTCTGTATTTCCAGCACAGAGCAGAATATATAGTACATAATATGAGCATTTATAAGGTTGCTAAGTGAATCACTTCTTTCCTTCCTATTTCCTGTCTGAGTCTGACATTGGCTCCTTCCCAGGTAGTAGTGACTTCTAGAGATGGAGTATCCGAAGCTCAGTGTTCTTACTTTTTACCTTCTCATCTCCTTGTACTTTCCCCACGATAAACACAGAGTAGTGGATTTATTCCATTTTTAACTGATTATATATTGTTCTTTGAGAATGCTTTCCAATTCTATCAGCTTCCAGAAACACAAGACTGGCCTTTCCTTGCAACTTGTTGAACTTCTCATGATTTCTTTCAGGTAAACACCAAGAGGACGAGGACTCTGGGTCCAAAGTACAGGCTCTGTTTATTGCATACTTGGATAAAATCATTTACAATGGCAGTGTCTCCTTCATTTGCCTCTCCAGTTCACTTTTGTTCCTTTTCCCCACTCTAATCTCTTTCACAACTCCATTCTGATCTTAGTCCTGTCGCCAAGAAGGGAACTTACATAGCTCCCCTTCTTGACCAATACTTGCTCCACATCCAATTCCTGTCTATGTCTACCTATTCTGAAATCCACATTACACATTGAATTCCTGTTATCTCAATTCTTGGCGTTTGGGTCCTAGAAGAAAACTGTTAGCTACTTCTTCATATAATTTTCTAATGTAGGTTACCAAGTTTCTATAATTCTTTATTCTATTGAAATCTCGAATTCACCCAAGCCATCATTATCTGTTTCTCCACTCCAGGGTGTCTATCCCAGTGTTTATTTCTATAAGGCAAGTTCAACTGTTGTTAATTACATAAAAGTTCTTATTATAATATGTATGCTTATTTGGTAAAATTATGAAAGTACTTTATGTTCTGTATATATACTCTGTGATACATTAGTTTTCCTAAATTATAAGTCACAGAGTATAATATGATGCGTAATATCATTTTTTTTAACGTTTATTTATTTTTGAGAGAGAGAGAGACAGAGCATAAACGGGGGAGGGGCAGAGAGAGAGGGAGACACAGAACCAGAAGCAGGCTCCAGGCTCTGAGCCATCAGCCCAGAGCCCGACGCGGGGCTCGAACTCACGGTCCGTGAGATCATGACCTGAGCTGAAGTCGGACGCTTAACCGACTGAGCCATCCAGGCGCCCCCCAATGCTTAATATCATTAATTTAGGTATTCCTATTATTAACCTCCTATTATTTAACCTCCAATTTTCGCATCTATAATAGGAGGATAACATCTAATAAAAGACTCAATAATATAATAAAAGTATCCTATATAATGTTCTGAATACAGGAAGTGTCCAATAAATATAAGCTCTTATTTTACTACGGATATGTTCAACATATTTGTCTATTTTATGGTACTTGAGAAATGAATTTCAATAATAATGAGTATTTATTACAATCTAAATATTCTATCAATTATTTTTTATCTGCTGCTAAATTCTGGATCAGGAATAAAACTTCCAACATCAAATAGTTAAGGTGAAAATATGAGCCAATTTGTGATGACCTAATTTGTTATAGTTTTCAGAAATGCATATAGGTAAAAATGATATCTTTCAGCACCCCCACATAATAACACTCATGATGAGAATATATCTGGAATAATTTATTCATCTTTTTTTTTTTTTTTTAAATTTTTTTTTTTTTCAACGTTTTTTATTTATTTTTGGGACAGAGAGAGACAGAGCATGAACGGGGGAGGGGCAGAGAGAGAGGGAGACACAGAATCGGAAACAGGCTCCAGGCTCCGAGCCATCAGCCCAGAGCCTGACGCGGGGCTCGAACTCACGGACTGCGAGATCGTGACCTGGCTGAAGTCGGACGCTTAACCGACTGCGCCACCCAGGCGCCCCTAATTTATTCATCTTAATGACTGAAAAAAATAAAGCGCTCTACTAGTGAAACATCTTACAAAACCTTCAATGGGTGTTACACTTGTATCAAATCCTAAAATGATTATCTTCCCCAAGAGACAGGATTGCCCTAAGGTGTCTGAGGTTTGCTTTCAAATGAAAGTATTTGGAATGCAAGAGAAAGAAGTGTGTTTTCCTCTGAGACAGCTAGTTTTATTTTTCACAGGCTATTATTATAAAGAAAAGCCATTTGAGAGAAAAAATTTGATTCTCAGATATCAGGTTCAACAACTCTGAAAATCAGACACTTACAGATATTTATTTTCTTGCCTCTCTTCTGGGCTTCCTTCTCTTTGCTACTACAGTCATAAAAACAATAGTTTTCTTATTCTCCCACCTGCTTCACTTTTGTTTATCTTACTTAAGGCTTATCTTTTTATCTATTCTTAGTATTTGATCTAAAGACTCCACTGTTCAGACAGAGATAATTCCTCCTCCCCACCAAGCCCCCCCCACCCCACTATAGAATGAAAATCCCAAGCTCTTGAGGTTAGATTTCAGTTTAGAGGAGATATTTTCTCTCCAGCATTATTCTTAGCCTTTTGTATTTTTGAGAAATCATTTCAAATATGAAAAAATAAACACAATCTTACTGATACATCACTAAGAAGACTTGCTCAAGCTACCTCTATTAGTTCATTGTTTAAACCAGTAGACTTGATTCACAGATCTTTAATGATTTTTTAAAGTCCAGTTTTAAGCTAAAAATGATTAAGGAGAAGGTCAGTGATTTGTGTGGTCCTTTATATAAGGAAAAAGTCAAGCTATTGATTTAATTATGGATTTCAAAAACTATTCCTTGATCATTTGAATACCTATATTGAAAACAATGACATACATTGAACATGTAGATGTGTGTGGCTATGTTTTGGAAAAAAATGTAGAGTATCAAATTTTAGAATGACAGGTAAAATAATTACCAATATTTCTGCTGCAATGCATTTTAATACTACAAATTATTCTAATTTTCTTGCAACTAAAAAATGTGATTCACATACTGTTTAAATTAAAATAGGAAATCCATAGAAAAGTCAATACCATTATTTAGGAAAAAATGAGAGTACAACATATAATAAGCACAAGAACACAATAAAACTAGATAATTCATCTTGCTTTATGTACAGAGCTAGAAACATTAGTGCCTACCAATGATAAAGGATCAGGGTCTAAATCAAGGCTGCATTACAAGAATGCTCAATTCTCCCTTCCATTCTAAGAAATAAGACAAGAAGTTCTTTCATGCCTGAAGTAGATGAGAGAATTAATATCTTGCTCAGCTATAATAGTAGCTGAAAGTACCCTACTCATACACATATTGGAGTATTTTCATTCTGTCAAAAAACTACTGTGTGATAGTCGAGGTAGGGTCTTATATTAATGACTCTCAATGTATTAGCCCTCCTGATACTTCTACGTTTTGTATTTTTCTCACACAATGACTCTGGGCTTGATCATCTGATTTGCTTTGAACAATGCGACATCATCAAACATGACCTAAGCAGAAGCTTAAAATGTCCTTTCACATTGAGGATTGCCCTCCTATAACACTGCTGTTTCCATAAAATTCCTTCATGAGGAGGAAAGACCACATGAAGAGAAAGAGCAAGCTATCCCAGCCACCTCAGCTGAGCCCAGCTCCCAGGTGAGTGGCCTGCTATATGCGGTTGCAAGAATGAGCCCAAGGGAGGCCAGCAACACAGAACTGATAAAAGGACTGTTGCCAATACTGCTTCCATTAGGCAGGATGAGATAAGGTAGAGTTATCAAAAATTTCTATTTTTTTTAAGTTTTCTATTTTAAATATTAATGTATATGGGGAAAGAAAAAAGGTGGGAGGGTAGTTGAAAATAACTGTGATGCAGTATCCTGGACATCCAGTTGAAAAGAAGGGTGTTTAAAGTAAAATAATACTTAGACCACTATTCTTTTCATTTTTACTACTTCTAGCTCAGCAGTAGGTATTGGTTGATCGGATGTATGAATGGGTTAGGTAACGCCCTACAATTTTTTAATCTTTGAGCAAGGCAACAAATAGAAATAGTGATCACACATATCCATTCTATCTTTAGAGTTTTTCCTCATATTTTCCTATTATAAGTGTATATTTTATCTAGAAGAAGCAATAGTATTGTCAGCAATAGTTGTGCTGGTGATAGTATCAGTCAAAACAATAGGTACTATGTGTAATACACTGTGATAAATATCTTAACTCCATCATACCTCACAACAGATCTATGAGAAAAGGAAGAAAAGACCTTTAATATCCCCATTTACAGAAAAACTAAAGCTTGGGAAGGTTAAAAGAATTGTCCAAGTTCACATAGCAAGTAAATGAGGATGCTGGATTGCAAATTCAGATCTATTTAACTCCAGAGGCTGTTTTCAACCACTGGGCTAAAACACTTTCACTCTTTTTATATTTATCTGTAGTATTGGTACATGGATCTGTGAACACTAGGTCCAGGTACAAGAAATTCTCCTTTTACCAAAGCAGCAATAGCACACTTCTGTCTAAATAAACTTTTCCACTTCTGAGAAAATGCTATACAACACGAGGTCAGGAACCAACGAGTAATGAGACTTGTGAGCACAAACATCTCCAAATTGAGGGAGAAGGTCAAGCCAGAAGAGCTATTCCTCTCATCTCTTGGGGCAGTACTTCTGCTACCTATCATGGGGGTAGTGATGAAAGAATTTGTGAAAATGTTTAAATGGGAGAGGGGCTTTTACCTACCAGCACATAACAATCTCAAGTTTAGAATCAGCATATAATCTGTTATCTAAATCACGTTAACTGAGAGTGAAGGGGGAACTACTACGTAGGCTGAGATAATAGGTGCAAATTTTGACTATTTCAAGCATACTGAAATACATAAAAGCTACAATGGATTTAAGGTAGTTTGGGGATGCCACCCATAGTTTTGGGATCATCTACTCTGGTGATGATATTAGTCATCATGAGATGAGTAACATTTCCAAATATTTATATAAAGTACTGATCTCAATTTTCTCTAAATGATTGAGGTACTGGAAGAGTGGCATTCTGGTTATAGTAATATCACATGTCTTTAGTAAAAGAACATATTAATAATACAAGGAAAATCATATGGTAAGTGCAGAATATATTTTGTGTTGCATGGGAAATTAAATTTGAAATTAAAATATCATATTTTATGTCATAGTCAAATTTGCCAAGTTAAAAATGCAAAATTTATTTTTCTGGAGTGCTCTATTCTTAACCTTTACTATATTTTTAAGTACTACAACTTTTCATTATTGTCATCCCTTAGGAAATTATTTTTATTTAAAAAATAGAGAAATCAAAGAACACTAAAGGAAAAATATGAGAATTCTATTTAATATAATTATAGTCTTGGAAAAAACTGCATATATGATTTGTTATTAGAAAAGATCATTTTCAAGTGTTTTATAAGGAAATAGATGCCTGGAGGACAGTTTTTCCCCAACATTACATTTTATATAACAACTCATTCTGTTTCCTTTATGTCTTTTACCACACTCAAGCACTCAGCTGTTCATTTTAGTGTCAGTTTGCAAACCTGTGTGTATTTCCAGATGAATCTAATTCTTGAAAGATTATAAGCCTTTCTAAAAATTAATGACCCAAGCAAAAGTCTTTCTATAAACAAACCATTTCTACTCATGAATCTTAATTAGCTAGAGGTTTTAAAAGTAAGATTTCCCAAGTTCCCTCTATGGATGAAGAATATCCTTTTATTCTTAGCAACTATATCATAATCCATTTGCAACACTCCTAGGACTTAAATAAGGTAGGCTATATATAAGCCTGTATTTTCAAACTTTAATGTAAGAATCACTTGAGAAGTCTGTTAAAAATATTTATCCCTACTCTAGAAGCTCAGATGTTCAGGTTTAGAAGGTTTTGGCTAAGACAAAGGAACTTGCATTTTTAACAAGCAATCCAAATCATTCTGATGAAGGTCGCCCTCAAGTGTATCTCTGATATAGTGCTTTTTGAGAGTTAGTCTGCAACGTTTTGTAAAAGGAAAGTAAATATGTCAGCCTAGTTCCCATTCAACTACTTAGAATCAAGTAAGTATATATGCAATTTAGATTCCATTTTTCAGAAACACAGCTAAGCAGAATCATCCTCATTATTTCTCAAAGAGGGAGGGCAAAGAGTAACAGAAATGGAAAATGGTGGACAGGGCAATAGCAGAAGGAGGTATAGGTTGTATTATCCTTAAAAGGTTTATAAAGAAGGAGAAGGAGGAGGAGGAGGAGGAGGAGGAGGAGGAGGAGGAGGAAGAGGAGAACCCATAATAGCTACTCAGTTACAGTGAAAGCTGGAAACTTTTAATACACACACAAACACACATGGGCAAAAGACATACACACAGACACATGTGAATAGATTCTCATGGAAACTGAAATACCCTTCTTTTAAAAAATTTTTTAATGTTTATTTATTTTTGAGAGAGAAAGAGAGAGGCAGAGTGCCAGCAGGGGAGGGGCAGAGAGAGAGAGGGAGACACAGAATTAGAAGCAGGGTCCAGGCTCTGAGCTGTTGGCACAAAGCCTGACATGGGGCTCGAACTCATGAACCATGAGATCATGACCTGAGCTAGTCAGACACTCAACTGACAGCCATCTGAAATATCCTTCTTGAACAAATCACAAGGAAAGTAGAATTAAATGTGTCATATAAATAAAATGTTATCTATCTGGTAAAAATCAAAAGAGGGTTTAATTTTCTGAGAATAATACATTTTTGAAGCACTAATTAGAAGATTTATTTCATATCATTGATAGCTGTTACATTCAAGAATTTTTTTCAAAATGAAAAGCAAACATTTTACTCTCTTTTGGTGCATAAAGAAAAACTACTTTTAAAGTGAACATTTATGCCTTCCCTTATATAAGTAGTTGCTTAAATCAATTCAGTGACTATTCTGTCATATTTTATACCATTCTGTAATGATGCACTTATTAAATTGTTTTAAAGGAAAAATAAATGGAAGTGGAATAGAAATGCTGCTTTTTTGTAAGCTAACCTAAACAGTCTTTTCTCTACACTAATATTTATGTTCAATAGCTTCAAAATAACTATGTGTTTGTGAATAACAGAGAGCATCTGGAAACCTAGTGTTAGCCATTCATGTAACAAATCATTCTAAAGGAATATTCAATTTGCAGGCCTTGGTGCAATGTTTATTTTTAGGGATTCAGGCAGTTTTCTTCATCTGTTTTTGGTTGTCAAATATTATGTCAGAAACTGCTGCTTACCCTGTCTACATGCTTTTTTCCATCTGCTGGTTGCTTAGAATTTTGTCATTTCATCTGTAGTGTGAGCCCCACAGGAATTGGTTACCTCCTAGCCATGAAAGATACAAAAGACAGCCAGTGGGCAACAAGGTATAACAGAAAACAAAAAAACAAAAAAACAAAACAAAAAAACAAAAAAACAAAACAAAAAAACAAAAAACCAAAACCCTGGATTTGAAGTTTCAGCCCCAACCAATTCCATCTAGGTTAGGTAAAACACAAGGTAAGATCAAGGTTTTATTAATCTTGAAATCAGATAATTTGAGATTCCCTTTAAGATCAAGACAGGGAAAGGGACCCATAAAAATTGGGAGCTCTAAAGCTTAAGCTTTGTTAGCGACATAAAAAATCTGCATCTGGAGAGATACTCCAGATTTTCCATTATGATAAATGTAAAATGGAAGTCCAAATGTCTACCTAATCTACATTACCAGATTAGTTGTAAGAGGTTTAAATAAAATAACATGTGGAAGTTCACTGTCTTGCAAATCCAAGTTGTATGGGAAATAATAGATCAGTATTAAGACTGACTGCTGCTAGACCCTGAAACTAAGTTCCTTGGAATGTGCTCTCTTTTGCATTGCCTTTCTTGGTTCTTAGTGCTTTACTTTCCAATGCTTGGCTGTTCTATCAGTTCTAGTTAGTCAATTTAGTAATTAAATGCCTACTGTGGTCAAGAAACTAGCTCCTATCCTTTCCTTTACATCCAATTCTGGTTCACTCATTGGTTCTATCTTAGCACTTATAACATGTTCCCATTCCAAAGCATTGTGCACTTCCTGGTCCTGCAGCTCTGCTCAAACTCAGTGTCTTAGTCCTTCTCCAGACCAGACTTACCCACGTGTCTACTCTATACAGAACCCCTGCCTTTATCATAACACTCTAACTCTTAACTCTTCTCCTAGGACCCACACCCTTCCAATTTATTCCCTGAGATAACATTACTTTCAACAGATTCAACTTTAAAAGCTTAAAAGGCACCTGGGTGGCTCAGTCTGTTAAGCATCTGATTCTTGACTTCAGCTCAGGTCATGATCTCATGGTTCCTGAGTTTGAGCCCTGAGTCCAGCCCCGCATTGGAGGCGCCTGCTTGGGATTCTGATTCTCTCTTTCTGTCCCTACCCCCCCTCATGGGCATACTCACTCTCTCTCTCTCTCTCTCTCTCTCTCTTTCTCAAGATAATAAACTTAAAAAAATACATAGGCTACATGATAAAATATCTTTATTTCATTCACAGGCTACTATAATACCTTACAATATGTAAGACATTGTAATAGTCTTAAGGTAAGACTCCTAATCAATCTCTGCTTTGATCTTCTCCAGTCTCATCAAACTTTCTGCAAAGGGCCAGATAATACATGATGCTTTCTGGGCCACATGTGTCTCTGCTGCAACTCTCATCTGTGCCACCATAGTGTAATAAAAGAATGATAGGCAATACTTAAGTAAATGACCATGGTTGTATCCCAATACATCTGTATTTATTTATGTTCAGCCAAATTTGAATTTTGTTTAATTTTTACATGTCATGAACACTATTTTTTAAATGTGTATTTATTTTTGAGAAAGAGACAGCATGAGTGGGAGACGGGCAGAGAGGGGGGGACAGAGAATCTGAAGGGGGCCATGCACTGACGGCAGCAAACCCAATGCAGGGCTCAAATTCATGAACTACGAGATCATGACCTGAGCGGAAATTGGAGGCTCAACTGACTGAGCTACTCAGGCGTCCATGAATATTCTTTTTAAAATTGTTTTTCAACCATTTAAAACTTAAAAAAATCATTCTTAGCTCTCCAGATGCCAATCCTTGCTCTAGACTATCTTGCACACTACTGCTGGGTTTACCATCAGAAAACACTTCTTTCATTGTTACTAGTAATTCTGGGTTCCTTAAACCTCCAGGTTCTCCCCCTCACCACTCACCCAGCATCAGCTAAAAGCAGACTTTTTTCCTGGATGGTGTTCCTGGCTTCTGCTCTGAATTACTCTTGTTTCTCCTGAAACATGTACTCTACCTCCCTGACTACTGCACTTGCAACACTTTATACACAGTATGGCCTTATCCTACCTCTTGAATATAGGCTTAGCATCATTCCTTCATTCCTCACATTTCCCTCACTTCCATTCTCACCACAATTCATCATGTGTCTGACTTTGGTTAGATGGAGGTAGATCTCCCTGGATAGAGATAAAATTGTATCCAGGATGATTTGGAATGGTTAGACTTGCTTACAACATTTCCCTGTTGTTCCCCCTGAGTTTCCTTAAGTCCTTGTGGTGGAAATAAGATGTATCACATGACTTCCTTACTTAAAATCTTCTATAATCCCCCACTATCTTCAAATGAAACCAAACACCTCATTCAGGAATCCAGGAAGCTCTATAACAGCTTCTGACACATTTTTGGCTTTGGCTCTTAATCAATTCAATTAACTTAATTTACTTATAAGACTAAAATACACTTTTGCTTTCCCATATATTCAATGATGCATTCCTCCATGTAATCATTTACTTATTCAATATACATTGAATAGTTATTATATTCCAGACATTATTAGGAGAACCACAAAAACACAGCACACTCCCTTCTCTCAAGGAGCTCACACTCATATGACAGACAAAATAAATAAGTGAATAAACAGATAAATAAATAACAGACCCTGACAAAAGCTACAATGGGAATATCAGTTCTCCGGGTAGGGAAGTAGGGAAGACATCCTGTAGGAGGTGACATTTGAACTGTGAACTAAAAATGGTGAAAACTCACCATATAAGAGGTTGGGGGGAGGCATTTCAAGGCAGTGTAAACACATATGATGTAGTTCAGTGACATGAGAGTGGCATGAAAGGTAGCATATAAAACATGTGCAGGTGCGGTAGTATTAATAGTGAGAACTCGAGATCCGGCCTCCTTGGGTTCAAACCCCAATTCTGTCATTTACTAACTCTGTGGCTTTAGGCAAGTCACTTTAGCTCTGTTTCTCATATGTAAAATGGGAATAATAACAACATTTTATACTGACTGTCACTATTATATTGATCATCGTCCTCTTCATCATCATGTAGAAGTCTGCAGGTAGTCACTATGGCTAGCAGATGAGTGTAAGATGTATGTCATGAATGGCCTTACAAACAGGCTCTAACATCTGAAACACAACTATGCTATGTTTGGCTGGATATCATCCCAATGCCTAGGCTGCAAACCGGAATATCACCAGAATCCCTGTGGGTGAGACCCAAGCGTCAGTAAAGCTTTCCAACTAACTCCATTGTAAAGCCAAGATTGAGAACCATAACAGGATTAGGGAACTTGACTGAACTGAGGAAAACCGGAAGTGGATCTTCTTGCAGGGAGCTACTATAGCACTTGTCAAATAACGTTTGGGTGCCAAATCTAATATCCACTGAGTTTAAAAATATACACTCCTAAGTCTTACCCCGGAGATTTTGGTTTTATGGCTTTATATTAGACAGGACCAAGGGATCTTTATTTTTAAAAAGTATTATAGGTTATTCTGATGTAGGTTACATCCACATCAGACTTCCTGTAACATTATATGTCACCCATATGACACACAGTTTATAGTATACCTTGTGCTATAGTAATAACATACATCTTTACCTCTTTTACAAAATAGCATTTTCTGGAGAGCAGGGGCCAGGCCTTAAGCACCAGAAACCCTGGGCCACACATACACATGCATACTCTATTTCTTTTAAGAGGAGATTTAATAAGTACTTCTTTGTTTCAATTTATTAGAGAAAAAAAAGGCAGCTCTCTAGAGATACTTTCCAAACTCTACATCCCCAGGGGTCATTTTTAAGATATTTTGTCAGCAGAAATAAAATTATTCAGGCTATTTAATGATAAACAAATGAGTGATACATAGCTTATTAATTGTCTCTCAGATTGCCTCCAGTAGGCTATTGCCATTCTCAATTTCCACAATTCTCTGAGGGTACTGACAAGCCCGTCTGAAATAGTATCACAGGACATGTTTCCTGGATAAACTTATTCTTTCTGACAAGATCCATATTTTCAATCAATAGAAGTCGCGTTGAAAAGGATTCTTTATACCAGGGCTAAGTAAATTCAAGTTCTATATTAGTACATAAATTTAGTGAGTGAATTCCAAGGTTATGCTGAGGATCACATTTTTAAGTCTACTATATCCCTAAAAAGTCAGGCTACAATATAGAATGCTGATGCCTTCATGGTAAAGTTCTCTGCATGGGTAGTACCCAACAAATGAGCAGCAATCTTTCAGTTATTCCTTTCTAAGGCTGTGAGAAGTTATAAACAGACAAATAAAGGAAGAATCATAAAAAGCAGCAGCTATCACAGGCAAGCTTTGTGTTCCAACTAAGTATCAGTATCATAATCATATATTTTTAAAATTAGAGAATAATACAGAGATCATTAAAACACTATTACCTCACCCTGGCTTGAAAAAAGAAAACCTTCTCTGATGTGGGGCTCCCCATTTCAGCTTAATGGTCATTTTCTAATGCTTCTCAAAGCAATGTACTCCATTTTCGGAAACATGTCTTTCCTGGTATGCGCATGAAATTTTCTAATAACCCACATATTTCAGTTTTTACATTTTCCTCTAGGCTTACTACTGATTGTGCCTTTCAACATTCTGACACACTTCCCAGCCCAAGTCCCATCTAGCCCAAGAGCACATAAAAAGTCACTGAGTCCAGGGTCACCTGGGTGGCTTAGTTGGTTAAGTGTCTGACTTCAGCTTAGGTCATGAACTCCTGGTTTGTGGGTGTGAGTCCTGCATCTGGCTCTGTGCTGACAGCTCAGAGCCTGGAGCCTGCTTCAGATTCTGTGGCTCCCTCTCTCTGCCCCTCCCCCATTTGCTCTCTGTCTCTCTCTCAAAATGAATAAATATTAAAAAAATATTTTTAAAGTCACTGGATCTACCTACTAATTGATAAATGAATTACTGTTTCTCATTTTTTGCTTTAAATCTTCTCACTAACTAAGATCTTTTGGACATGAGAAGCACCTGGGTGGCTCAGTCGGTTAAGCGTCTGACTTCAGTTCAGGTCATGATTCGGTTCTTGGGTTCGAGCCCCACATCGGGCTCTGTGCTGACAGATCAGAGCCTGCTTCCAATTCTGTGTCTCCCTCTCTCTATGCCCCTCCCTTGCTTGCACTCTATCTCTCTCAAAAATAAATAATAAACATTTAAAAAAATTTTAAAAACAAAAGATCTCTTGGACATGACATTTGATTTTGCACCCAGAGTCTCTCTCTTCCTTCTGTCATTCGTATTTAATATTTATTTGAAGGGTTCTCATCCAAACCTCTCAGTAATGCTGACTCTCATACCTGACCTAGGCTGAGTCCAGTGCCCTAGATTACTTGTCAAGGAGAGGGAGACTCCAGAAGAAAATACCGGATTTGACCTGACAGTTTTCAAATGATTCAAAGATAGTTAGTCTTACCCCTAATGCTCCTCTTTTAACTCCTTTGAAATTTCAATGGTTTTTTACTAAAGCACATTTTCCAAATAATTTCTGTCCTAATAATCCCTGGGCACAGATGACTTCTAAATCTAGATTAATCAATTCACTTGTGAGCATTACAAGCATTATCTCGACTTAAAATTTAACCTGACCCAACAACAGCATTATCATCTTCATCAAAAATCTGGCATTCTTCCTAATTGCTCTGTTGGATTTACTAACTGACAACCATACCTTCTCCAACTTAAATTGCCAGGATAGTGTTTCACTGCTCCTGGGTGCTTATTCAAGTAACCTCGTAACTGGTCTTCCTACTTCCAATTTGTTCCCTTCAATCTATTTTCAACACAGTAACCAGAATAATCATAAGATAATAGTGTCAACAGGATTCTGTTAACATATAATAAGTCAGATCATGACACTTCCTTGAGCAAAGCTCTCTAATGGTTCCTATCTCCCACTGAGTGAAAACCAAAGCCCCCTCTCTGGCTTTACCCAGGAGACACCTCTCCAGTATTTTCTGGATCTTATATCCCATTCATTCAATCCTCCCAGTTCCACTGGCCCCCACGTACTTCCAACATACTTCTGTCTCAGGGCATCTGTTTTTGACATTCCTTCTATGGAAAAAATTGTCCTCAAGACATCCCTATGGCTTCTTCCTTTACCCTCTTTATGTCTTCACTCAAATATCTCTTATACAGCAAGGCCTTTTCTGTTCACCTTATTATAAAATTTCTCACTCCCCTGCCTTCACCATACTTCCTATTCCCTCTTCATTGCTTTGTGTCTCTCTATAGAATTTATTTTCTAACTTATTATACATTACCTTTGTGGTTTTTATTTATCACCTGTGTCTCTCCCCACTAGAAATAAGTTCTTTGAGAGTAGAGATTTTTGCCTGATTTTGTTCACTGTTTTATTTTTAGTAACTGCCAATCAATAAGCATTTATCAAATGAATGATTTCCCCATGTTTACATATTAGAGTTCTGATGAATTGACCCTTACTGTGTTTCTTCCATCAATCCCATCTACCACTGATGTTACAGCTCAGAATGACATTATATTTTACTGGAATTATTGTTTTCTTTACTACAAGATCTCTCACTGATCCAACACATCCTACATCCTGCTGTAAGAATAATCTTTATGTTCAACTACCTTCACTGACATTGTGACATTGTTTAACAAATAAAGCAGCAACTCCATAATTTGGCATTCAAGATTCTTCTAACTGGAACCCTAGATGTCATATTCAAACCATTTGTGACTATGTCTCATAATTTCTCACCTCTATGCCTTTACTCACATACAGTTTGCTCCACCTGCAACAGCTCTTACTCCAGTCCCTGCTTATAAAACCCTACCTTTCCAGTAAGGCTTTACATTCAGTTATTACATTCCTAATATTTTATTCTTCCAGCCAAATTAATTTTCTCCTTTCAACAGATCCATTCGTAGCACAACTAAATCTGCTTGTCTCTTCTTTCCTATTAATTTTTAAACTCTTTACCAAGAGTGTCAAAGTAAATCCTCATCTTAGTAGTTTGTTTTATTGAATTATTTATATGTTCCATGTTTTTATTCTTTTTGATTTTAACAAAAACATGTTTATATCTTTATCAACTGTATTGATCAAGCTAAAAATGATATTTCTATGAGTAGAGCTTAGTAACATCCATTAGAGAATTCCATTAAAGTAGACATTGATCCATAATTTAACAGTCCTGAAACTTGATAATTTCTTCATTTGTCTATAAGGATAATGTGAATGACTGTCAAGCATCCTGAAATTGACATCAACTACAGCATTTCTCCAGTAACTCCTTTAGAAGGAAAATTAAGTTACCTTAATAATCCTCGCTTTTAGGGAATTTATATTTCCACTGACTACTGCTTCTTTCCTTCCAACTGAAGTGATACAAACCAATTATTTAATGGCCCATCCTATAATATAACAAATATTAGATTTGAGCACATTGCACTGAAGATTGTATTTTTTTTTTTTTTTTTTTTGGTAATCTGTACAAAGTTTTCCTATCTCTAGATTTCGGGCCTGTGATATGAGCTACAAATCTCTTCATTTAGAATGTGGATAATATTTTTATGTTTATAATTTTTTTTATATTCTTAGAGAACTTCAGATATTGATAAAATTATTATGTTCAATAGTTTTTCTATAGTTTGTCTTGAGGGGTCTTGTTAGGAAATTTTTATGTATCCTATCATCATACCATACATAAATTCAAATCCAGGTTCACAGAAACTTAGTATGAAAATCAAATATGTCAAAATATTTAATATAATATATAAAGTTATCTATGATGATAAGGTATATATGGATTTTTTAAAACAACACTGAGAAAGACAAATTTTAAATAAAAAATTTGAACTAAATTCTCATTCAGACAAATTATATATCAGTTTGTCAACATTCATGATATATATTTACATATTTTGAGTATTGAGAGTTCTCATCACTGAATATAGTAATCTACTTACATTTTATTTTTTGATCTTCAATAAAGTTTTATTTTTTCTTCATAAAGTTTTTAATTATTTTCTAAAAATTTTTGCAGAACTTTTTCTTGGTAATCTTTTCCCAGGATTCCTATAGTTTTTGATTATATAAATGGAAACTTCCTTTCATTTATAATTTCTAATTGTTTCTTGTTGGAAGGTAGAAACATTATCAGTTTTTATAAAATGATTGTGTTCAGTGATAATGCTGAGTTTTCTCATTGATTTGTATAGATTATTGCCCTATTATCTTGGATTTTCTATACAGATAATAATATCACTGAAAAAAGGCAAGTTTTATTTCTTCCTTCTCAATTTTAAATGTTTTCTATCCTTAGAATGAGTGGATCTAGAAAAATGCAAGACAAAATAAAGACAGTGGGTATCTTGTCAGGTCTTTCAACTCATCTAGAATTTCATAATAAAGCATGTTTTTGATTCAAAAATCCTTTTTCACGTTAACATTACATTTTATTCCTCCTACGCCAACAGTCTTTGTCATGAATAGGCATTGAATCTTACCAAACGATTTTCCTGCATCTACTGAGATGATCATATTTCTCCTTTAACCTGCTAAGGCAATGAATTACATTAAAAGATTTTATGTTAAAATATCCTTGAATACCTGAGATAAAACCAACTAGGTCACACTGTATTACTTTTTACACATTGTTGTACTCAGTCTTCAGTTTTCTTTAGGACTGTAATGTCTTTGTTCAAATATGAAAATGGCTTGATTTATCTTTTTTTACACTACCCTTGCGTAGATTTAGTATTAAGGTTGTATTTGCTTTATGAGTTAGGAAAAATCACCCCCTTTTTTTTTAATCAATGGAGGAATTTACATAAAACAGGATTTTCCTTTCTAGATGACTTTAACGCTTCCCAGAAATCACATTGTGCTCCCTGGTCCATTCATTTACAGATTCCTGGATGTCTATTTCATACTGTTTATGTTTTCAAATCTCCTATGACTCTCAGATAGTTACCTTGCTTCTTGTTTTATTGTAGAAATGAAGTCAATCAAAAGAAATCGTCTATAAACTTCAATCATCACAAGTACTCACATATAAATACATCTATACCCACCTTCTTTTAAGAAAAAGAGTAGTCGGGGCGCCTGGGTGGCGCAGTCGGTTAAGCGTCCGACTTCAACCAGGTCACGATCTCACGGTCCGTGAGTTCGAGCCCCGCGTCAGGCTCTGGGCTGATGGCTCGGAGCCTGGAGCCTGTTTCCAATTCTGTGTCTCCCTCTCTCTCTGCCCCTCCCCCGTTCATGCTCTGTCTCTCTCTGTCCCAAAAATAAATAAAAAACGTTGAAAAAAAAAAATTTAAAAAAAAAAAATAAAATAAAATAAAAAAAAAAAAAAAGAAAAAGAGTAGTCAAAAACTGCTAACAAACAATTTTACATTACAACTATTCTAAAAAAGATATGGAAAAACATATTGTCTTTGTGTAATGGGGCTATGAGTAATTTGTTTTTTTTCCTATTCTTCATAAAATTTCTAAAGAAAATACATATTCCTTTTTAATCAGAAAACAATGAAATCAGGCACCTTATAATGTCAGACTAGATTTATCTCTTTTTTCTGGTTACTTATGATACTATTATTTTGAATATTTGACTACCCATATTTTTAATGAAAAGAAGACAAACCAAGGAAGTCAAAGAAAAATGAAATAAACTAGTGCTTCATACCCTTTACAAAAAGACTATCAGAAAAATGCTGACTATGTGATTTTTTTCCTCTATCCTATTTATGGTAATTTATCATTTTGTGACATTCCAACCCTTCTTAATCATATTGTAATTAGTTTTGCATGTTGCCATCTGCCAGGAAAATAATCTTGACTGAACTCTACAAGGGTATGAAATATCAGTATTAGATATTTTCTTTAATATGGTACATTTAAAACAGAGAATCTGCATTTTTTAACTATATATTACTGAATGTATCACATTACATCTTAAGAATAGCATAATTTACTAAAATGTTAACATCCAATTTAGCCACAGAATAAACTAAATGTATAATATTAGATATTGAAATATATCCATAACTACATATTAAATGTCAACATGTTCAAATTAGATAAATTTGATAATATCCAATTTTAGTTTATATTCTTCTGTAAGTTTATCCACGTGAGAAAGCTTCTTTTAAAGAATTTCTAATGACTAACTTTTTCTTGAATTAGATGAAGTTCTTGGTGTTTACCTTAATACATACACTTTAATTTTTTAAAAAAGGTGGAGCCACCAAACTTTTAATAGTTTACTCCACTTTTTCATTATATTTACTATATCCCTAAAGTCTAAAATATAGTGCAACAATTATCTGAAATTGAAAATCTGGTTAAGTCTGCATATTACATACAAGCCCTGGGGTTTTTGTTTGGTAGTCTATAATTGGCATATTGATCGTTTGCTTCTTTTTTCCTTCATTCTTTGCTCCTTTCCTCTCTTTGTTCTTCCCTTCCTTCCTTTATTCATTAAGCATTTCAATTGGCATCTTCATATTAGGTTGGGTTGTAAAGAACTGTGCCGGTAAGAAGGGCATTGCCAATAAAGTATCAGAACATCCAAAGAAATCCTTTCTTCATCACTTACCAGACACTTCACCTTAGGAAAACTGTAGAATGATTCGAAACACTGTTTTCTCATGCAAAAACAGTTTTGAAACAAAAAAACTTACACAGTTTAGAGGATTAAACTCAATCATGTATATATAAAAGCACTAAGCACCATACTTGACATACAGAAGTTGATTAATTGAAAGTTAATTTCATTTTCTTGCTCAGAATGACTGAGTAACAAAGAAATAATTACATTCAATATGAATCATTTTAGGATGCGGGTATGAGCAAAATGCTAAAGAAACACAGAAGAAGAAATGACTAAATCTTTCAGCAAAAGATAGGTTATGAATATTTGACTGAATCCTAAAGGCTAAGTAGGCCTTTGCCAGATGAAGAAAGATAGGGTAGGTATTCCATGTACAGAAAGCAGCATCTACAAATGTATGGAAGTTAAAACTATTACAAATGTACGGACACTATATGTGGCTAGAGAACAGGGTATCTTGGAGAAGTAGTGAGAGGTGAGGTAAGTTAGTAGTCTGTGAAAAAGCATGACTGCAATGCTAAGGAAGTGAGTATTGTTAATAAACCAGGGATTCCCAGCCAGGGCAGATACTGATTCTTTCAGCCATCAAGGCTTTTGGCAGGGCCAGGCGCATCCTTTGGGTTCAGTCACCTCTAGCAACAGAGGCATGTTGACCCCAGTATGCTGAAGAGATACATTTTCATGCTCCAGTATATTAAAAAGGCTTGGAAATATCTATATAGACCTTATCATAAAGATTTGGATTTTTATACTTGCTAAATTTTAGATGCTTCTTATCTTGATGGGACATTGGAAAAAGCAATGGACATCAGGAATCAGATAAATGAAAAGAGTCATAACCAGAGTAACCAACTCACCCTGGGTATGAGGGTGGAAATAAAGTGATCCCACTGAAGAGACTGCTCTGAAAAGCGGCATTTCATTGTAGCTCCTGTAGTTTGGTATAAACTAAGTATCCTAGTGTCTGCTGAAGAGTACCAGCATGGAAAATACCTCTATTCTTAGAAAGGTATTCCAGGGTTCTTGATACAGAATGACTCACTTCTATTGTACAAATGTCCATTATATTGCTGGCCAGAGGATTAGAGTATCCCTCTAGGACACATGGCTAAATAAAGTTCTAAAAGGGGAGAGCAGGCAGCTCTGATCTGCGTATACGTAGCTGACTGGCTGCCCCTGCCAAGGGAGACTTGGCCTGTCTATGGAACTACTGCTGAGATAGTACGTCCTCCTTCTGGTTCTAACATAGGACTGGGCATGAGCTATCTTGCCTTTGGCTCATGATTTTCTAGAACGTAAGACTCTTGGGTTAATTCCACACACTAAGGAATTTCAAAAACAAAGAAAAGTCTAGCCTGCATTACCAAAAACAAAAACAAAAACAAAAAACAAAAAACAAAAAACAAAAAACAAAAAAACAAAAAGGTTACAGTATTAGACAAAAAAGGATGAAATACAAGATCAAAGCAGTATTCATATGAGTCAGTGGCTGCAGCAGGGAGTTGCTTTACTTTGCCAGTCTGCTATTACAGCTACCTTTCTGTTACCTACTATCTGCTCTGAGGGCTTGCCTGCTGAGATCAAGCTTGCAGAAAGCTACACTGCTAGGCCAAGTCATCACACCAGGCCCTAGATTGCCTGCTATTGAGAATGTGAGCAGTATAGGGGTTGTCAAGATTTTAGTTTGATCTGATTGTACACAGGGCAGTACATCTGATCTTACTGCTTGTATTTGGATGTAGACAAGTGTACACTTTTCTACTCAGAGCCTAGTCTGAGGTTCAAAAAGTTCACAGTCCCTCCTGCTGAGTAACCTTGCCTGCTTGAAAGCAGAGGAGTTCTCTAATGGCTGGACCCACGATTGGATCTACAGGAAGACAAACATTGATTTTCTAGTCCTACAGACAGTTCTGGGGCATGGAGATGCTTAACAAACATTAGCAACGGGCATACTCCTCTTCAGTAGTGGGAGTGAGGTGATGTGAAATATCAGGACTTCAGGTAAAGTGAGATAAGAGACAGGCCAACTCAGGAGAGGGACCCAGATCTTTGATATTATACCCTGGATGAATCTGACCTATCTATATATCTAGGGCCATTAAAGTTTGTGCTCCCTGAGGTGTAACATACCAACTCAATCGGTAAATGAAAAGGCAAACATCAGGACTGAAACAGAGTCCGATAAATATGTGAAGGTTTGGGAAGAGGCAGTGATAGAAAAGGGCACCCTTTCCCAGAAGGTTTGTATCTAGGTTACAAGCAGGGCATAGTTCTCCCAAATGATATAATTCACATTACACCATTACACATATGTCATTACAAGGGCACATCCAAGGCTTCCAGGAGTAATGTCCAACAGACTCAAAAATATCAGTTCCATTTACACCCGTCATGCATTCAATCAGAGGGACATGGATAGGCACAAACAGGAAGGGTATCTGATTTCAAGGATTAATGATCAGGTAACGATTATCACACAGGAACATGGAACAGACGCCCTAAATGAGGTGTGAATGTAATACTGTAGGAATGCAGACGAACACTGAGAGAGTCAGTCCAGTAGTGACGGGTTCATCTGTTTGGATGCTGTTGCCTAAGAATTCTTGCTACAGAGAAAATAAACTGAAGATAGTATGTTAATTCATCTCCACTTTTTATGAATAAGCAAAAGTAGAAACAAGAAGTAATTGGAGGAGGAGGAAAAGAAAATGAGACAGTTATCTGAATAAAGGTTATTAGAATTCTTAAGTAAACCATCCTTTGGCATTATAGTCCTAAACTGTCAGCATTAAATTCTAAATACCATAAGTATGATATATTTAACAATGATATATAAGGTTTTGAATCCATAGTCATACATAAGATACAAGTAAGACTTAGAAAACAAATGGTTAATTTAATTTCTCCACTCCCTGGTAAACAACCGCATCTCTTGTCTGGTGTTCCTGATTATAAAATAAATTATCTCCGAAGGATATGACATAGCCAAAGAATTAAATTATTTTATTTCAGGAATCATCTCCAGGGAGAACAAGAATCCTTGGATCTTTACAACTATGTTAAAATCAATTAGGATTGATCAGAGAAAGAGAGTAGAAATAATAATATAGAAGACACTCCAAGGAATTCAAGTTCCCAAAGTTCCCATAACATTAAGAATTCATAGTAAGCTGTTCTATCCTTAAAAGCAAAGGCCATTATAAATTGAAGATGGCTTGCACACTTTCATCATTTTGGTTGTTTCTTACTTTAATAATCTATTTTGATATAAACTATCAGACAAAACAAAGTTGTTCTGTTATGAAATATGATCAATACTTAGAATATTATTTTAAAGTCCTTATCAGAATTCCCATTGTATAATATTAGCTCATTTATATGATGAATATTTTAATTAGTATCTCCACATGCTTATTTGAGACTTGAGACCCAATTGGATAGTATCTGAAAATTATTAATAATAAAGGCAATAAGGGTTCAAAATGCCTAGATGCATTATTTCAAAGTGGACATCAAGAATTAAGTGCTGATAAATGTATATATTTGTAATAAATATTCTATTATCATTAGAATTAACAGATTTGCTTCCCTTTTTAACTACTATTGCTTCCCACTGGAGTCTATAGTATCAAACAGGCTCATAGATCAAATTGGGTTGTTCTGTTCTCTTTCTCTTTTCTGAGCCATGTTTCCTCTTCATTGTCTTCTGCAGTTTTATTGAACTTAGTAGTATAAAGGTTACAAGGGCACACTCTGAGGCTGCAATTTGCTCAGTATCCAATTATATTACAAGGACTTACTGCCTAACAGCTTACTTCAAAATGTCCCCTGGCTACAACAAAACAGCCAGGATCAAAAGCTGTAAACTTGTAGCAAACAGCTGCCACTTTTTCTCTTAACTCTTTACTATCTGCTACCTGTGAGTTTTATATAAACATGCATTTAAAAATCATCCTACTTCTTCAGGATATGAAACTAAAAATAAAGTGTTCAAGACTGAGAAATATTTGAAATCAAATAAAACTATCTATGCCTATATTCTACTCTTATTCTCTATTCCTTGTTTTTATATTTCATAGAAAATGTCAAGAGCTATTATAATTTTCGTGTGTGTGTGTGTGTGTGTGTGTGTGTGTGAGAGAGAGAAAGAGAGAGAGACAGACAGAGAGAGACAGAGAGACAGAGAGAGTTAGTTTGTGGATAACTGCCCACAGAAATAAAAGGTCCTTGAAGGCAGGCACCCTGTCTTATTTTTCTTTTTTTCCCCTTAGTAATTAGCACAGATCTGGCACATTGTAGGTACTTTAATAAATTTGGTTAAGAAATCTACCATTTACTTTGTTTAAATACAATTTTAAATTCTACTGTACTTTTAATTTTTTTAACAAATGTAAATAATTTGCCTATTTAAGAATTCTCAGTATTGGAGGTATTCTTAAGAACCTCCTGATGGTCTATTGTGTTACCTTTAAAAAGTATTTACCAGGAAAGTATGGCAAAGCATTTCACATATATTTGGTTAAACCTACTCTCCAGAAACAAAGACTTAGACACATGTGATATATTGTGAATGTGTTTTCAAATAAAGTGGAGGAATCAGAGTAGGACAGGGGAAGGTTTGCAACGATGTGGTCTCACAGTCTTGCTTTGGTTGAATCCTACAAGGAACTATACAATGTGAATCATATTACAGAGTTTTTCTTGCTTTAAGGGAAGGGGTATGGACTTTGGAAACCCCTTTTAAATCCATTAATGGCTACGGGTTTCTCCAGGGGTTTGCAGTGGATATACCTTCCCTGGCCAGGCAGCTCTCAGCCAAGGGCAACTCTTGGAGGAGGGGCAGCTGTGAGCCATTAGCAGCCAATACTCAGCAGTTAAGGGATGGTTGCAATTGCTCAGTAAATGGGATTTGGATAAGGTATCTAGAGTGCCATTACATATACTTTTTCATTTTAACATCCATCTAAGAAGATTATCATCCCTATTTTATGATGACAAAATTAAACGTAAAAGATTAAGTGATTAGTTCAAGAGAAAACTCCAGCACAGGATACTGCCCAGAACCATATCTAGGACTTTCACTCTAAAACCAAACCTTTACCCATTTAATCTGCTTTACATTGCAAAAGAAATCCTTAGAGAAGTGAAGAACCTCTAAACTGGAGGACAGAAACAATGATTTACTTGCCACACACACACACACACACACACACACACACACAAAGATTAAAATATAAAAACACTAATGACTCGGGTTTTAATAATGATTTTGTTCTGCTCAGCATTAGGAAAATCACCATAATAATAATGGGGATAATACCAGCTAGCATCTATTTGGTGTTTGCTACCTACTTATAATCATGCTGATTGATACCTTTGAAGGTATTTTCAAATTTAATACTTTCTAACCTGATGGGACAGATACTGTTGTTATTCCTACTAAATAGATGAAAAAGCAAGCTACAGAATTTTTGTTTTGCTCAAAGTCATAAACCAGGAAGTTACATACTTGGACTTGAACCTAGGACACCCTGATACTAGATTCTGTGTAGTGACTAGATTCTGTGATTAATCGATGTCAATGGCAAAATGAATTGATGTATCTAATCCTGTACATAACAAAATTATTCTATATCTAGGACAAAAGTCTTATGAGAGAAATAGAACAAAATAACTCAGTGATAAAAACTTAATGACATATTTCACACTTTATTTTTAAAATTACTCTAATTACTGAAATATGGTAAGGATTAAATCAAAGCACTATCATGTTTTGTCATAACAAGTGAAGAAAAATTCAGACACTCATCAAGTAACTGAAAAAGAGAAAAATAGATATAATTCTAAAAGGAGAAATCTCTGACAACAAATGAAGAAACATCCCTCTTATACATAAGAAGTTGAAAATATAAATAAAATTATTTTGGAATATGGATTATGCTACAAAAATCATGTAATTTTGAAAGCTAAATTGGCAACAATAGAACTAAAAATAGAGAAGACTTTTATTAAGGTACAATCCATTGCTTTAAATAAATCCATTCCTTTTTCAAAAGGGAAACTTAAGGGCTGTTATACAGATTTCTAGATACATGAATCAAGTATTAAATATCAAAGAACAAGTACTACTTGCAATACAAGAAGAGGCATATCACTGTTTCAAAATACACTTGGGGAGATATTAAGAAGGGAAGGATGATAAAAGGGCATCATGTAAAAAGTTCTAGTGGCTATAAAAGTTATGTACCACTAGAGCTTACCTCTTCACTGAGTATTCTATACAAAAGAGAAATTTTATCTGCAAAGCATCCCGCTGAGGGACTTGAATTGCTGAAAAGGTAAAGTGCTTGCTCTAGCATCAGAAAAAGAGAGTAGAAACCTGAGAGGGATAAGCCAAAATAACAGTGATTCCAACAATGGTTGGAATGCTTGTGCTCTTCTTTGGGGGCAAACTGGGGTGCTTGTGACCTATAGTAATTAACTACATAAATAATTATTTCACTCATTTCTAGAGGGATTTTGTAGATACTCTAAATCTTAATCGAAAGCAAAACAAGAAACAGGACTGTGAAAAAGAAAGAATGGAGTTTACATTTACTCTTACATTTTGCCTAGAAGTCTGGCATTATACTCTGAAAATGTAATTATATGTGGAAATATGCCTGTAATTTTATTTCTTTCAAGAGGATTTTTTTATTTTTTAAGTGTATTTATTTATTTTTGAGAGAGAGAGAGAGAGAGAGAGAGAGAGAGAGAGAGAGAGAGAGAGAGAAAGCATGAGCACGGGAGGAACAGAGAGAGAGGGAGACAGAGAGAATCCCAAACAGGCTCCATGATGTCAGGGCAGAGAGGGACACTGGCTACATCTCACAAACCATGAGATGATGACCTGAACTGAAATCAAGGGTGGATGCTTAACTGACGGAGCCCCTCTTTCAAAAGGATTTTTAACATGCAGTACAACAATTGTCAAAGAAGTTTCCAAACTATAATTTGAGGAATCTTAGCTACTGAGTTCCAGAAAAGTTCAAAGTGAAGAAGAGGATCTCTGCATGTGATTGTTTATATTATAGTTCCATGAACAAATTGTTTTGAAACCAAAAATCAGTACTCTGTGTGTGTGCATATTATTTTTAGTAGACTGCTTATGCTACTTTGCAAACAACAGGTGTAAAATAATCTACTAAAATGAATCTAAGTCTGTTTTCAGCTAAATCTGAAAGATTTAAAGCAATTAGGTAAAGGAAAAGTAAAAAAGAAAAAAAATCTGCTCAGACACAGCTGACTTCTAAATGTTACTGAGGGTGACTTCAAACAAGGGATAATGCCTTTAAAATAACACATTTGTGGACACAAAGATTAAAAGAGATTCTAATAAGAATGGAAACTTCTATTTAGAAAATTAGATGAACCATTCACATCATACTAAATGGTGTTTTCATGGACAACAAATAACTTTATATATTAAGTCTATAAAAAAGAAAATACTGAGGTTGTGATAATCTACAGCTATGGCACTGATCATTACAAAGATTGTAAAACTCTCCCCAAGGAGCAGAAGCAGAGTTCAGTTTGCTCTGTTCACATTAACATCTCATTGGAGGTCAAGAAGTACAAAACTCAGCACTATAATAAGATGATTTGTTTTCATACAAATTGTGAAATTATAATTCAGAAATGAATTACATTTTCATTTAAACAGCTGGAGCAACTGGATTATGTTATTTGGGAAAAGAATGTTCAAATTAAAAGTTGTCAAGAAAGTGTTTTTTTGTTTTTAAAGTGCCAGTGTAGGTGGATTAGACTGTCACCTTAGGATATAATTTTATCCTATGATATAAAGGGACAGAATGGTGGTCAATAGGTAGTTTACAAATGAATTAGACAACAACTAAGGTAAACTCCCTGAAATATAAAGGCAGAGCTTAAAAAAATTGTTTTACTTCATAATTCTTAGAAAATGTTATGTGATTTATAAAACTACAATAAACACTTGTATATTTTTTGTAGCAAGATCTCATTACTTCAAAAATATGTATTGTAATTTTGGGGGAGAATTAGGCATAATAGCAGTTTTTGTGTGTTCTCAGAAACTATGCTGCTTTGACTGGGGCTTTTTTCTAATGTAGTCTTCACTGAACCTCAATACTCCTTCATAACAATGAACTTGGGGTTTTCACTAGTCTTCCATCTTAGAAATTAAGGGTTTTGCTTTGTTTTGGTCTGACCTGACAGTCTTCACCATCTTATATTTTAGTTATTAATGAGAATATGATCAATTTTTTATAGAATATGTTGAGCATTATCATACTATATTCAGCCAAGCACCATCATATAGCTACTATACTTTAACTTTTTATAGTTAAAATCAGAATGTTTTTAGTTTGTTCACTAGTGATTTTTAAATAATTTGTTTTGAATATAACTTCTAGAATTTTCTGAAAAATCCATGATATATGTCATGATGAATTCAAGATGTTACCTCATTGTTTATTTATGGTGACAGATAGACCACCTTTTCACATATAACATTAAAATTAACTGTTGCGATTTTTCCTAGGTTAAATTTTGTACATATAATTATTGACAAGTTTTCTTCAACTTAGAAAAATTTGAATAACATGAGTGCACACTTAGAACATTTTAACAACAATCATTGTGATTAAATATGCAACTTGAATAAAACAGTATACATAGTAAAAATTAAATTATTATCTCCTAAAGCCAGTTCATAGCACCCTTCATGAAAATATGCACTGAGTCTCTGACAGCCTCCTCACACAACTCCTTGTTTAGGATTTTCCATGTTCCTTCGTAGAGGAACTGGTGCATTCCTAAGAACCCCTTAACTTTTCTTCAAGGGTTCTCAGTCCCTCCTTCTATTGTGCACAACTTTCACAATATGGACAACTATAGTTATTCAGGATTTTCTAGCTCTTTGTATTTAAATTGGCCACATCATACTTTTTTATGTTGAATAATGCACATGTACTTTTCTTAATAAATCACACACACACACACACACACACACACACACACACATATACACACTTTCATAACTTTAAAACATGGAAAAACTCCCATAATGCTCTCATCATAAGTATACCTGATTCTTATGAAATCACATTTATGGTTTATACAAGTTTGTATTCTGCTTCTATTCCTAAAATTTTAACATAACCATAATATTTCATCTAATGGATACTTTTCTAACTCATTCCTTGACTATTTAACTCCCTTATAGTTTTTCAGTAAAATGAATTTGTCATGGTAATTTAAGAGGCAGTAATTAGACACAACACATAACTCTATACCAAAGTTCTAAGAAGTAGCCAAACTCATTGAAAAGATTATACTACAATCTCTGGAAGGGGAAGGGAGCTTAGGAGAACTTTCAGGACTAAGAAGGGGGATGAAAAGGTGCTAAAAGACTGGAAGGGGTTGCAGAACTAGTGGGGATATAAGCCCTGTTGCATGGCTCTAACTCTGGATGATGGCAAGACATCAAAGGGGTGGCTATTTAGGGCGCCAAAGAGACTGGCTTTTTAGACACAGGGTGTCTCATTCTGTCCAAAGACAGCCTTGCACAGAAAGTGGCAAGAAAGTAGAAGACCCCTGAATGGTACAGCCTGGGATGTAGTCCAGTGCAGAACAATGGCAGTTTGAGGGTCATCCCTAATTCATAGGTATTGAGTTAGGTTTCAACAACTTGGCACAACTGGGTGAAGTCAGTAATAACAACTCAGGTTCAATTCCTGCCTTTTCAGTAGAAAAGTGGCTCAAGAATAGAATTAGATTGACTTGAGAAAAATAAAAGAAGAGATATTTATTACATAGCTAAATATTTGGACTAAGATTCAAAACCACTAAATAACCTACTCTGAAAAGAAAATCTTTTTGTACATCACTTTATCTTTCTGGATTATCTCATTGACAATTTAATGATAGTAGAATTGATATGTCCATGGGTAGGAACATTTTTTATGACCCTGGAAAGGTATTACCAGATTGCTTATTCAAAAGTTTGACCAATAAAATTGCCATGATCATCACATCCTCACTAGATTTAAATGACACCATTATTGCTGTTGTTTGGTTTATTTTTTAGTTTTTATAGCCCATTGGTAAAAAAAATATAGTGCCTTATAGTTTTTTTATATTTATTTACTTCAAAACTAGCAAAGTGAAACTACTGTCCTTGTTCTTTTTAAAAAATAACTTTAATAAGATATGATTTCTGTAAAACGAACTATAGCCAGTTAAAGTGTGCAATCTGATGAATTCTGATGAAACCACCACAAAAGAGTTACAAAATCTTACCATCACCCCTACCAATTTCTGTGCTTCCTTGCAATTCATCCTTCCCAGCCCCAAGTTAACTGCTGATTTGCTTCTATCAGAATAGAAGAGTTTACAATCTAAAAATTCACATATCATTCATATGTATTCTTTGTGCTTCAGCATGTACTCTTTCCCAACTTCTTTCACTCAGCATTATAATTTTTGAGAATTTAGTATCAGGATTTCTCTTATATAAATTACTTGGAGTCTTTTTCTCATTTACTTCCAAATCTTTTTCAGTATATGCCATTACATTTCATTAAAGATATCAATTTAGTATTTTTAAAACAGCAAATAAGATGTTACTACCTTTCCTTCTTATACTAACTAAATCCTGTTAGAAGCCATAAAAATAAAATTTGGAAAAATTTTTATAAAACTATATTATCACATTTGTATTTAGATAATTCAGTGTTTTAAGGGAAGTAAATATTTAATCATTCTGTATACATCCAGTCAAAAGGTAAAGTAGGATGCTCCATGCATACTGGAGGGGTTTTTTTGTTGTTATTTTGCAAGAAGTAGAATATAGCTGCAATTGTGACATATGGGCAATGAAATCAATTTTCTAATCTTTGTTTTTACTTTGTAAATCTGCAATATTTCATTTACTTATTTTTAAATGTTTGACCCTCTAACACTCAATTAAAGGCAACAAAAATATATCAGCTGATCTGAGGTAAATGCTCAGACAAGGAAAAAGCTTTTATCAGTTCAAGAATTAAAATTATTAAGTGACATAAGTTTATATTTAATTATGATCGATAAGAATACAAATATTTTATTATTAGTTATGTTCATGTAAATGAGAAATTATATTAACTTCTATTGTTTTCAGTTCAGCACCTTTCTAGGGAATATAATATCAATAACATTTATAAACAACATAGTCTTAATAAAATGGAAAATCATCATAGTCACTTTTAAGCTCTTTGGAAATAACTGAATTGCAAAGAGCATTGTAATTATTCCAGAAAAAGAAATCAATTTTTCACTTTTTTTCTTTAGAGAATAAGAGAGAGAAAGAGAGAGAGAGAACTCTACAGCTAACCATTATGGCACAGATAATCCTGAAAGTTTAGGTAATCACAACTGTGATTTCCTATTTTGATATTCATGGTGATCACATCATCTATAAGAAAGACCAAAGAAAAAAGGACATTTTCACTGATCTCCTTTTATTACCAGGTACTACATTCAACATTTTATCTGTATTACCTCATTTAAGCCTTCCAACAGTCATGAGAGAGAAGTATTATCTTCATCTTGCAAACTAGGAAGCTGTTGTTTAAAGTGGTTAAAGAAGTTCCACAAATTCATCCAGGCAATGAAAGTTGCAATTTAGCTCTGCCCCTTTTATAGTCACTAAATCTAGTCCTTGACTTTTTCTTCTCTATGTAAAATAAACCAGTTCCTTCAATCAAGCATCATTAATCCTACCCTCTGTATCCTTTCTAAATTTTTTACTTCCCATTTTTAGAATACCAAAATAAAACTTAACTCTGAAATGATGCTAAACATGTTTAAAATGATAGATAGTAAGAAAGAAAATTTGGCCACTTACAGCTTTAACAGGAATTCTAGAGACCCAATTCCATTTGGGGATCAGGATATGGGATTTAAGAGTAAGTATGAGGAAAGAGATTTGTGTCTGTATTGCATATCATTTTTGATTAAGAACTATTAGAAACAGAAATGGGTCTTCAGCAAAATATTTTACTCTAACCACATAACAGTAGTTACGGCCACAAAGGGATGTTAATAAAAATAGACTTTCCTTTAAAGGCAGTATACCTCTGGGACAGAAGCTATTTCCTCACAGTTTTAACAGGAACTGAGACCATTATAAAGCATTAGAAGGTTGGGTTTTGGTACATTAAACAAGCAACTGGATTCACTTATTTTCAGACAGAGGTTTCATTAACCTGTTAATGTTTATTCATCCCAATTCTTAACAGACCAAAAATAGCTAAAATTCTACTGAGACCAATATTATTCAAGCAGCATCAACACCTTCACTTGTATAAAGTTTCTCTGCTCAGTTTCAAACCACTAATGTCATGTTTTCCCAAATCATCTCTCTCTTTAGTCCCAATTCATTCACTCATTTAATCTCTCTCTCTCTCTCTCTTTCCCTCCTCCCTGGTAGGATTTTGAATTATTTTTTATTAAAATTTTTTGAAAACTTGCGTAACCATAACAGCTAACATAGCAAATACTTATAATGTCAGAGGAGCAATGCTAAATCTTCTGGGTACATTATCTCTTTTAATACTCACAGACCACATGACACACACTGCTTTCTCCCCTGGCTTTAATGGTTGAACAGCTTACTTTACTCTGTGAGTAGCAGAAATGAGCTTTGAACTCGCTCAGACTCCAGAGCCTGCAAACCTCATCACCAGACTATACTGCCTTGTCTTAAAATTTTACCTATGGAAGCAACATTTTCAATTAAGTCATAACCAATTTTGTACAAAGGCTAATGGTCTTTAAAAATGTTTCCATTTTGCAGTGATTTCAGAAACCAGAAAACCTGTCATTAAATAGTGGTTGGTTTTTAGATTTTTTAGGTAATTTTTCAAATAAAACAAATCAGAATCAAGAGTCACTGAGAAAATAATCTAACAGTAAAATTGGAAGAAAAGATAGGAAGCAATTAGTGAGCAGCTTTGCAAATGTTAACTTTGCTGGCAGACACTGTGTCTTATTTGGTGTGGTATCTCTCAGTGTAACACTCGGCTCACAGAAGATGGGAGTTAAACGAATCCAGCAAACAATGACTTGAATTTTCAAAATTTGGACTAGATTTTCTTATGCTTTAGATTCCTAGTTTTACATCTTCAAAGAGAAAAACACAAAAAAAAATCCTGTCTTCGTGTCATGCTTTGTTCAAACTCTTCATGTTTGAGAATTTAAGGTGTTGAATTTTAGAATTTCTTTCAGATCAATTAGAAATAAAATGTCAGAATATATGTGCTAATTCTAAAGCTTAAAAATTGATTTACTCATAATGCTTATAGTTTATAGGAGTAAAAACGATAATGTTCTTTATATGAAATCATAGCTGATTACACCTTACTACCCCTACCCATGACTGAGATCAGTATTTTGTCTCTAATAGTTTCAAAGAAGCAAAACTTCAAACATATGGAAAACATTTGTGTATTTTGCCATTTGAAAGAGACTGGCATATAGGTGATGTATTAGCTGTCTTCTCCTATCTACTACCTTATTTCTACACTAGGTCTCAGTAGAATGAGAGAAACAGATGGGACCATGATAGAATATGTTTATTTGTATCATGACTTTGATATGCAAATTTCTGTTCTAAAAGAATCAGAAATGAACTGACCACCAAATATTCTCATAAGAGAATTCTTCTAACTATGAGATAGAGAGAGAGAGAGAAGAGACTGTGAACTCTGAGAGGGATAAGCTTTGACATTTTACTTTCCTATGTAATGTACTCAAATGCAGAATACTGCTTACATTAAAATGCATAAAAAATCAATTCCAGGGTATAAAGTGTAAATGTTGCAATAGATTCATTCTGCTAGTCTTACAGATGATTCTTTACTCAGGCTGATATTTGTCTTTATGAATAATTGAATTTTATAACTCTTTAGCACAGAAAATGAGATATTTCTCTATTTGAGATTCTTTATCTAAATGAACATAAGTAGAAAATAACTTTAAAAGAAGCACCATAAAAAAGTTTTTAAAAACCCTAAGAATTTATTTCTAAAGGTTATATAAAGCAAAATTGAAAAATGTATTTCCTCTGACAATAGTTTTTAGTTCTGCTTGCTTATATGTAACATTTCACCAAATTAATATATATTAATAATATCAGAACATGAAAAATAGATTTTAGAAGGCAAATTATAACAACAAAAGTGAATAATATAAGAATAAAGTCCTTGAAATCTAAATAGGGTTCTGGTTATGAGGAATCCCTTATGGGAAAGAAATTCAAATTTGAAAAAATATATATAAAGGCAAAATAAAATTATACTATAACTTAAAACACATAATATATTTAATATATAATACACAGATTAAAAAGGAAAAGTATAATAATATTTTACACAACTTAATCTTACAAAACCTGACAGTATGAATGACACAAGTAAACTAAAAATAGAAAATGAGAAAAAGAAGAAAACTTTTTCATATAAAATACTTAATTTAGGCAAGATATATACTGTAAATCCTGTTATTCTGTAAAATGCTACTGTAATATAATGTTAAATGGGAATTATCCCATAGCCAGAAATTCCAACAAAGGGCCAACTGGAATTTAATCATTGCTAGGAATCTATACTCTTATCTCACAAACGTCAACATGTGGGGCCAGCTATCTCAAAAAATGGAGTGTCAGGATTCACCAGTTTCAATGCCCCTCGTCATTACAGCAATAATGAGTGATAAGAGAGAATGGTCTTTTGAGGTGATGTGAAGTAAGACAGTCAAAAGAATTTTTCATAAATGTTAGGTTAAATATCCTTAAAACATACATTAAATAGCATAAAATATCCCCCTCAAATTTATTAAATGAGATCTATTCCCTCTTCTAAAAAGTTGGTGGGTCCATGGATAGCTTAATGCTGTCCACGCATGAAAATAATGACCAAAATAGAGACAGGGAGGTGCTGAAACAAGAAGCTCTAGTGAGTAACTTGTCCTCTTATTCTTTGTGGACTTTCCTTGCATGGTACGCATATGAATAAGGCTCCTGAACCTAAGCTAACCTGCTAATGTCCACTCAAGTAAGTTACCAAAAGGAAAAGTCACCCTAACAAGAAGTCTTTTTTTTTTTTAATTATTATTATTTAAATTCCAGTTAGTTAGCATACAGTGTAATATTTGTTTCAGGTGTACAATATAGTGATTCAACCTAACGAGTAGTCTTTGGGGGGTTTAGTGAAGAATAAAGAAAAAAATGAAGCTGAATCTTTATCTGCCTCTTCAGTGATCCAAGAAATGGGACACCAATAGCATAATTTTTGGAGGAAAGCATACAGGGGAAGCACTAGCACTGGGAGGTCAGCTACACAGAGGATATCTACGGTGACTTTCAGTCTAAGAAGTAGCAACAACCAACAAAAAGAAGACTGCAATCTCATTGAGGCCTATAAAAACACATTTGTCTGTTCCTGTCACATCACAGATGGAGCTGGTATCTAGAAGTGGGAGAGAAAAGAGGTGTCTGGAAGCCAACCCACACCCCAGTACTCTCAAAACGTAAGAGCTGTCAGCACAGATGGTATGTGTAGAAAAGCTTTGATTGGAATTGGAGATTGACATTTTAAAATGAATACATAATAGAATAAACTAATAACCCAGGTGTCTGAGAAGTTATGGTATCTGTACAAAAAAGAGTCAAGGAAGAGCTCCCACGTAAGGAAAAAAACGGGGAGAATTTCCATTATAACATAGCTAAGGACAATTACTGGAAAAAATTAAAACAATATCTTACTTAAGAAATAACAGATTGTAACTCCTTAATAAACCAGTCACTCTATTAAATGGTATACTTAGGATAACATTTTTGAGTTCTATCTTGCTGGATCATGCAGCTCATGTGTATTTATCTCTGAGAAAAGGCACAATAAATGTATTCTTAAAGTGTGTAGCACACCCAGAAATAATTATGCTGCCCCATAAACCAGAGCATTGGAAAAATGCATTCATTCAACAAATGTTTTTTTTCCAACGCCTCATATGTGCCAAGCAAAATTCTTGTTATAGTGAGCTTAGTGATGAGTGAACAGAGCCAGATATGTCCCAGTTCCCATTCTGTTAGATTACACTGGGGATAAACCATAGTCTAAGAGGAACTCTCTGAAGAAGTGATATTGGAAATAAGACCTGAATAAAAAGTCATCAGCCATGTTATGATTTAAACGGTAGGGACAGGAGGGAAGTTGTTTTAGACTGAACTGTGTCCTCCAAAATTCATAACCCTAGCCCCCAGGGTTACTGTATTTGGAAAAAGAGCCTTCAAGGAGGTTACTAAGGTAAAGTGAAATCATAAGTGCAGGTCCCTCATACAAGAATACAAATGTCCTTTTAAGAAGAGGAAGAGGCATTAGGAGTATATATGCACTGAGAAAAGGCTATGTGAGGACACAGCAAGAAAACAGCCATCTGCAAGCCAGGAAGAGATGTCTTACCAGAAACCAATTCTTTTGGCAACTCATTTTGGACTTCCAGCCTCTAAAATTATGAGAAAATAAATTCCTGTTTTGTAGGCCACCTAGTCTGTGGTATTTTATCATGGCACCTCTAGAAGAATAATACAGAAAGGGAGATACTTCAGACAGTGGAAACAACTAATGTAAAGTCCTTAAAGAAAAAAGCAGCTTGGGGAGTTCTACAAATCAAGTGATATCAGTAGGAATGTAGTCACATCAAGTGTGGCAAATGTAGGAGTTGAAGTTATAGAGGCAGTCAAGGGAGGAGTTAGATCATGGGAACAGGGAAGGGTTAAGCATATGCTTGTGAAACCTCTCCAATAGACTAGATAGAGCTTTAACTCCAGAAGCTTAGATAATAGAATACCTATTTCTCTCATCATAGTCTAGTAATAATATAATTCTTTAGTTTCTATCCTTGTTAGCATTGATTGTTATAGCTTTGTATTCCCATCTTGAATTTTCTTGACCCTTTATCCATGGTCCAACAGACTGAGATAATGTGCAGGCCATTTCAGGTTACTGTAAACTGGATTGCCCTAAAAATGATGTATTTTTCTAGCTTGGCCAGGGTTATATGATGTGTTATCCTGTCATTTTCATGTAATGACCAGATCTATTAGCTTTTTGTATGCATTATTCATATATTATCATTCTCAGTAGATATGGCTTTATCTATATTATTCATCTCCTAATATTTATTCTGGAGATTTGCTGAGGTCATCTGATCTAGCCTGGACTTTATGGGGTGACCCTGCTTCAATATGTAGATTTGGCTGGATTTGGCTCCTCATTATAGCTTGGGTTTTCTACTCCAGCAAATACTAACTTTTCATGGTGTTGATAGAGGTGCAAGGAAACAAACAAAACCCAAGCTAGGCCTCTTGAGATGTAGGCTCAGAACTGGCAACTTTACCTTAGGCTCTTATTCTGTTACAAGGGAATGAGCTTGAATACAAGGAATTAAGAATTGAGGGCAGGGGCACCCAGGTGGCTCAGTCGGTTGAGTGTCCAACTTCGGCTCAGGTCATGATCTCACAGTTTGTGGGTTTGAGCCCCACATAGGGCCCTGTGCTGACAGTTCAGGGCCTGGAGGCTACTTCGGATTCTGTGTCTCCCTCTTTCTCTCTGCTCCTCCCCTGCTCACACTCGTCTCTCTCTCAAAAATAAATAAAGATTAATAAATTAAAAAATAAAAAATAAAAAAAAGGAACTGAGGGCAATAATTCAATTTGCCACACCAATATTCATATATCACACTGGTATTCACCCTTCTCTAATTACACAGATTTTTAAAAAGTGTATAACTAATCATGATAGACACAGACTTATTTCAAAAAATGCAAATGTAATAAATATGTATATATTGATATACACATACATAATATATACATGCATATAACTGGAGAGGAGATTGATGAAATAAGACAAAACTCTAAGATTTACAGAGGGACCCCTTGGGTACTCAGTTGAGTGATGATCAGCATATATGTATAAGAAAATAAGCCAACATCCATACACAATGAATTCAGAACTGAACTCTACCAAGTATTTAAAAAATAAATAATATAAATTCTGAAAATTTCTAAAATATTGAAAAGTAGGAAATACTAACCAATGCGTTCTATAAATTCAATATTACTATGATACCAAAACTAGACAGAACAACTATAAGTCAACAGCCCTAATGTACACAGATACAAAAACTCTTTTAAAAATTTTAGGAAATGAAATGCAACAATATTTATAAAGGATATTAAATCATGACAAAGAGGAATTTTATCCTGGGAATGCAATTCACATCATTTTTTTAGAATGGTAAATCTTTTTATTTTTGATTGAAGTTTAACATACAACATTAGCTTCAGGCGTATAACATAATGATTCAACACTTGTATACAATGGGAAATGACCACTACAGTAAGTCTCATTACCATTTATCACATACAATTTTTTCTTATGATGGTAATATTTATCACTTACTTAGTATCTTTCAAGTTTGCAATACAATATTATTGACTATAGTTACCATGCTGTACATCATATCCCTGTGACTTATTTATCCTGAAGATTATGCCTCTTAATCCTCTTCAACCATTTTATCCCCCTCAATAGCCTCTCTCCCATCTAGCAACCATGGGTCTGTACTCTGAATCTGGGTTGGGCTTGTTAATTTGTTTTCTTTTTTAAATTCCACATAAAAGTGAAATCTATGGTACCTTTCTCTGCCTTATTTCACTTAGCATAATACCCTTATGGTCTATTCATATTGTCACAGTCTGATTTCATTTTTTTTTTATGGCTGGGTAGTAACCCATTGTATACATGTACCACATCCCTTTATTCATCTTTGAATGGACATTTAGGTTTCTTCCATATCTTGGTTACTGTAAGTAATGCTGCAATGAACACAGGGGTAAATATTTCAAATTAGTGTTTTCATTTTCTTCAAACACCTGCAAGTAAAATTGCTGAATCATAAGTAGTTGTACTTTCATGTTTTTGAGAAACTTTCATAATATTGTCCATAGCGGCTGTAGCAGTTAACATTCCCATAAACAGTGCAGAAGAGTTTCCCTTTGTCCACATTCTCAGCAAAACTTGTTATTTCTTATCCTTTCGATAAAACCCATTCTGACAGACATGAGGTAATATCTCATTGAAATTTTGATTTGCATTTCCCTAATGATTAGTGTTGAGCATCTTTTCATATGCATGTTGGCCATGTGTATGTCTTTGAAAAAAATTCTATTCAGATCCTCTGCCCATTTTTTTAAATAGGATTTTTAAAAATTATTGAGTATATGAGTTCCTTAAATATTTTGGAATTAATCTCTTACTTGATGTGTGATTTGCAAATATCTTTACCATTCAGTAGGTTGCCTTTTCATTTTTTTGATGGTTTCCTTCACTGTGCAGAAGCTTTTTAGTTTAATGTAGTTTTAATTGTTTATTTTTGCTGTTGTTGTTTTAGAGAAAGATCCAAATAAATATCACTAAGACAACGTCAACAAGCTTACTGCATAGGTTTGCTTCTGGTTTTATGGTTTCAGGTCTTACATTCAAGTCTTTAATTCATTTTAAGCTAACTTTTGTGTATGGTGTAGGATAGCAATCCAGTTTCATTCTTTTCCATGGGGTTGTCCAGTTTTCCCACGATTTATTGAAGGGGCTGTCCTTTCCCTATCATATATTTTCACCACCTTTGTCAAAAATTAGTTGACCATATATGGATGGGTTTATTTCTGGGCTCTCTACTCTGTCCCATTGATCTACATGTTTGTTTTTATGCCAATACCACACTGTTTTGACTATTATAGATTATTAATATAGTTTGAAATCAGGGAATATAATGCCTCCAGATTTTTTCTCTTTTCTCAAGTTGCTTTGGCTCTCTGAAGTATTTTGTGGGTCCATACACATTTTAATTTTGCTTTAGTTTCATTTAAAAATGACTTTGGAATTTTTATATTGCATTATCAAAGAGTTTGCATTAAATCTGTAGATTGCTTTGGGTAATATGGACATTTAAACAATATTACTTCTTCTCCATGAGCATAGAGTATTTTTCCATTTATTTGTGTCTTTCTCAATTTCTTCCAACCATGTCTTATACTTGTCAGTATAAAGATCTTTCACCTCTTTGGAGAAATGTATTCCTAGGTATTTGTTTGGTGCAATTGTATACTGAATTCTTTTATTAATTTCTCTTTCTGACAGTTAATTGTTAGGGTATGAAAACACAACAGATTTTTGTATATTTATTTTACTTAATTAATTTATTAGTTTAACAGGTTTTGGTGGTCTTTTGAGTTTTCTAAATATAAAAGCATTCTCTCCACAAAAGTGACAGTTTTACTTCTTCCTTTCCAATTTAGATGCCTTTTATTTCTTTTTTATGCATAATTTCTCTAGCTAGAACTTCCAACACTATGTTGAATAAATGTACTAAGAGTGGGCATCCTTTTCTTCTTTAAAAGAAAAGATTTCAGCTTCTCACTGTTGAGTAGATATTAGCTGTGAGCTTGCCATACATGGCCTTATTACACTGAAGTTCATTCTGTCTATACCTATTGTGTTGAGTGTTTTTATCATAAATCACTGTTGAATTTTGTCAAATGTTTTTTCTGACTCCACTGAGATAATCTTACAATATTTATCCCTCATTTTGTTGATGTGGTGTATCATGTTGACTGATTTGCAGAACCATTCTTACATCCCCAGAATAAATCCCACTTGATCATGGTATATGATGTGTTTCTGAATTCAGATCACTAATATTTTATTGAGAAAGTTTGTATCTGTGCTCACCAGGGATATTAGCCTATAATTTTCTTCTTTTGTGATACCATTACCTGGTTTTAGTATCAAGGAAAGGCTGGCCTCATAAAATAAGTTTGGGAGTGTTCCTGTATCTTTAATTTTTTGGAATAGTTTGAGAATGAATAAGTGAGTTTAGGATGTTTGCAAGATACAAAATCAATGTGCAAAAATTATTTGCATTTTTGTATGTGAACAATTGGAAGTCAAAATCAACAAAATATCTACAAGAGCATCAAAATATGAAATACTTAGAAATAAATCTTTCAAAAGATATGGAAGATATATACACTAAAAATGTTTTTTTTTAATATTGTTATTGGAAATTAAGAAGATATATGAAGAGATATAATGTACTTATAAATCAGAAGAATTACTATTACTAGAATGTCATTTTTCCCCAAATTGATTCATAGAATTAACTCAATCCCAATTAAAATCCAAGTAGTTTCTCTTTTTTGTAGTAATTTACAAATTGATTCTAAAAATTCATATGGAAACGCAAAACCTAACCAAAACAATGTTTCAAAGAAGAACAAAGTTGGAAAACTTACTCTTCCTGATTTCAAGACTTACTATACAGCTACATTAGTCAAGAACATTGTTCTATTGTATAAAAATAGACAAATGGATCATAGCAATAGTCTAAAATTATACCTACACATATGTTAAATTTATATCAGACAAGCATGCAAAGACAATTCAGTAGTGAAAGGAAGGCCTTTCCAATCAATGGTGTTGGAACAACTGGATATCCATAATGAACAAAAAATAAACTTTTATTCATACCTCTCACCCTATAAAAAATGTTGACTTATAGTAAATCTGAGACCTAAATAAAATCCTAAAGTTATAAAACTTCTAGAATAAAATACAGGAAAACTAGTCTTGTGATTTTGGAGTTAGGAGACATAAAATAAATAAATTGAACTTAATCAAAATTTTAAAAACTTCTGTTCTTTGAAATCCTGTTAAGAGAATAAAAAGGCCAGACACAGAATAAGGGAGATGGTGTTCAAATCACATATTTGACAAAGGACTTGTTTTGGGAATGTATAAAGGACTCTCAAATTTCAATAATATGTAAACAACATAATTAAAAATAGGCAAAACATTTAAACAGACACTCCACCAGAAAGAACAAATGAGTACATGAAAAGATTTCCAACATCACTAACCACTGGGAAAATGGAAATAAAAACCACAATGAGATACCAGTACACAACTTCAGAATGTGTAAAATTAAAGAGAATGACTACCCCTAATGTTGTCAAGGATGTGGACCCACTGAAACTCTCATACTCTGCCAATGGGGTATAAAATGGAACCCCTCTACAAAAATGTATCATTTTCTTTAAAATTTAAGTATACATTCATCATATGACCTAGATATTCCACTCATAGTATTTACCTAAGAGAAATAAAAGCATATGTCCACATAAAGAACTGTACATAAATGTTCTCAGCAACTTTATTCATAATAGCCCAAAACAGAAATCAAAATGTCTATGAACAAATGAATGCATTAACAGCTTGTGGTTAATCCAAAAACTGTACTACTCAACAAAAAAAGTAATGAAGTATTACATGCAAGTATATAAATAATTTTTAAAATAATTATGTGGAATTAAAAACCCAGGAAAAAGACTGGATACTATATAATCCCTGTGATATAAAATTCTAGAAAATATGGACCAAAGTATAGAGCCTATAGTGACTGGCTATAGGCAAGACAGATGAGACAGAAATTATAGAAGTTGATGAGGAAATATCTGGGTATGATGGACATGTTCATTATCTTAATTGTGCTAAAGGTTTCTTGGCCATATACATATGTCCAAACTTAGCAAACTGCACACTTTAAAGTATTATTTATTGTATGTCATTATACTGCATGAAGTTGTTACGTAGAAGTTTTATATTTATCCCATGATTTTTTTTTAAGAGACAGAGTATGAGGAGGGGACAGGGTCAGAGGAAGACAGACAGAGAGAGAGAGAGAGAGAGAGAGAGAGAGAGAGAGAGAGAGAGATATTGATTGAGAATCTGAGAGAGAGGGAGAGAGAGAGAGAGATTGAGAATCTTAAGTAGGCTACACACTCAGTGTGGATACCAATGTAGGGCTCAATCCCACAACCCTGGGATCATGACCTGAGCCAAAATTAAGAGTCAGACACTTGTGGCACCCGGGGAAGCTCAGTCACTTGAGCCTCTGACTTTGGCTCAGGTTTGCATCAGGCTCTGTGCAGACAGCTCAGAGCCTGGAGCTACCTTCGGAATCTCTGTCTCCCTTTCTCTCAGCCCCTCCCCTGCTTTCACTCTGTCTCTCTCTCTCTCAAAAATAAATAAACATTAAAAAAAAAAAAAAGTCAGACACTCAACCAACTGAGCCACGCAGGTACATTATCTCTTGATTTTTAACTGAATTTTACACATTTTATTTTAAAGTACACAAATCTTTTAGAAAGCAAATAACTCTTTGCTGTTAGATATTTTTATATCTAGCTTACTTCTTTTTCAAAATCAAGATATTTCTATTAATAGTTGATCATCTCTTTAAAATAAAGAGTTTATCTCTGTGAAAACTCAAGCATAGTTGACCCTTGAACAACAATGGTCTGGTTCAGTCAAAATCTGTATATAACTTTAGACTTTCCAAAAACTTAACTACTAATTGTCTTCTTTGACTGGAAGCCTTACCAAAAACATAAACAGTTGAATAACACATTTTGTATGTTATATGAATTATCTACTGTATTCTTATAATAAGAAAATATTAAGGAAATCATAAGAAAAAGAAAATACATTTACAGTACTGTATTTATTTAAAAAAATTGCTTCTAAGTGCACCCACACAATTCAAACTCATGTTGTTGAAGGGCCAACTATAATCCTTGACAGCAGTATATTTTTATACATCTAAAATGAATGGAAGGTCAAAAGGGAATAATCACTTCAACTGATCAAAACAAAAAAAATCTGGAAAATAATATATTTAAAGTTTAGGGAAAAGATTAAAGTACAGATTCTGTTCAAATTACTGATATTCAGAGAAATGGCTTTGGACCAAAATTACTAAAATTTTAGATTTTCTCACTTACTTCATCAGAAGTGTTCATTTTATTACTGAAGATGCATTGTTTAAAATCATAAGGTGCCTGCATAATTTAATTTCTATATGAATTACTATTTTAATATAAAAAGTATATAAAAAGTATATAAACAGTAATGTATCTAGAAATAAAATGGCAGAAATATTCAACCAGTAGCCATAATTAAGACCACCAGTTAGATTTTCTGTACATAAGAAATGAGATAATACTATTATAAAATTTACAGCACACAATTGAATCTAATCCCAGTTTATTATAATTATACTTTTTTCTTCAGTTTTAGTGGATCTACATGATTTCTTCTCAATTCATTGTTTCTTATGTGGACCATCACAGGCAGGGAACTTCTAAGAAAAACCAACCCCTACAGAAAGCCACTGCAGTAAGACACAATCTCCAATGTTTATTCACCAATTTGGGATTTGCCTTTTATATTTTAAGATTAATCAAGCTGTTGTTTTTTCATTAGGAAGAACAAAGTACAAGATACTCAGGTAGTACAAATAAACTTAAAAAAAGAAAAAGGCCGTAACTGAAGCCATTCTGAAATTTAATGTAAAAGGGTTGAATTAAAAAAAGAAAAAAAATCCTCTTAATTCCAAAACATCACTTCTGACAAATCTTCTAAAGCAGTGAAATTTTTCAGTTTCTAATTAAAAAAAAAAAAAAAAACAAACCCACCTGCTTTGGTGAACCAAATAAGCCCAGTAATGTTCTCAGTGACCCAGAGCCACTTAAGGTACTTGGGAAGTTGTACCTTTGGGATGTGGGACCAGGTTCTCCAGTACCATCCTTGCTAATACTGTCCACACTTCTCTCTAGCCCCTTCCATTGTACATGTGGTTATTTTAACTTATCCCTTTTGATTATCATCATGAGCTCATAGCTTTTCACAAACACACACACACATATATATATGTACAATTTATATTTATGCTTTTTATATTATTATAGAAAGATATATATATATATGTTTCTTTTTAACATTTTAATTGTTACAACTAGAGGTGGGAACAGCTAGAATGACTTTTTGTCCTTACAACACTTAGACTCTTATTCTAAAAGCATATTTATTTTGGCATTTAAGATGGTCTAGGTGTGCCTGGATGGCTCAGTTGGTTAAGAGCCTGACTTTGGCTCACGTCATGATATCCTGGTCCACAAATTTGAGCCCCACGTCGGGCTCTGTACTGAGAGATCAGAGCCTGGAGCCTGCTTCGGATTCTGTGCCTCCCACTCTCTCTGCCCTTCCCCTGCTCACACTCTGTCTCTTTCCCTCTCAAAAATAAATAAAAACATTTTTTAAAAAAAATTTAAGATGGTCCAGACAGAGCCTGATGGTCTTTCTGTATGAAGAGATTAAATTAGCTATATATTTTTTTAAATATTTATTAATTTTTGACAGAGAGAGAGAGAGCGTGATCAGGGAAGGGACAGAGATAGAGGAAAACACAGAATCCAAAGCAGGCTCCAGGATTTGACCTGTCAGCACAGAGCCTGACACTCATAAACCGAGAGATTGTGACCTGAGCCAAAGTCAGACGCTTAAACGACTGAGCCACCCAAGCACCCCAAGAAATGAAATTAGCTATAATCCAAGCCCTCCCAGATATTTTGGGAAAGAATATAGACGTATGTGATGTTTCTGGGGAAATAGTTCCACTGATATTTTTAGAATGATGTTTTATGTTACTCCCTTTTTAATTCCTAACTTTAATAATTTTCTATGAAAAGGAGTGAAGATAACCAACAAAGTCAATGATTTGATAATTATTTTTTTCTCCAATAATAAAACTTCTGTCAATAATCTTCAATTTTGATTTACTTATCCTTGGAGGCCTCATTAGACCTACTAATGAACTAGGCATAATTTTAATTAGAATTAACATTTTTTATCACATTTCTGAATATATATAGAAGACAAACTTTGAAATGCTGGCCATGTGGGAATTCCGTCAAATTGTCATGGCAAAATTGAGATATTTCTCATGAAATACTACTACTCCATGGCTATCAGACAGTAAATAAACGTTCATTGTTATCACATGGAGAGGAAAATTCTCTCAAAAAAAACACTGCTATCTCCTTGAGGAATTATTTTATACTTTGATCTTGCCTTTGAAGTAATACTCATTTAAAGATACATTTCAGATGCAGTGCTAGACTTTCTTTAGTGTTTCATTAGTAGGCATAAGAATTGTATGATATGTTTTCCATTTAGCAGTCAGGCCATTAAATTGTATAAGTATCACTAATATCTATAGTTCAAAGATCATAGTCTCCTTAAGAATGCCAGTTATACACACAATAAAGAGTCTTAACAGAAAATGATGTATTAAGCAATTATTTCTCCATTTCTTCCAATCAAGTTTTTCTGTATTTATTCCAAGACATTATTAAAACAAAGGAGGTAGGGAGAGAAAGACAGGTGGGAGGAAAGAAGGAGGAGGGAGAGAAGGAGGGAAGGGAGAAAGAAAGGAAAGAACTCTTCTATTTGAAGAGCAAGACTATTCAAATAGTAAATAACATAAGGCAGACCGACACTCCTTAAAAAGGAGATGATAATGCTCACTGTGAAATACTGAAAATATATTTTAAGATTAAATGCCAAATGGTTTTTCTAAATTCTTAATTGTGATGAATTATAATGAATAACTAGAATATCTATCTATCTATATCTAGCTATATTAAAAGACAAGATAAGAAGAGCATAAATATAATCACAATTCTACAGTAAAATATTCAAATAAAATATTCAGTGAGTTAATTTCTTTAAAGGCATAAATAAGAGAGAGGGTAGGGGGTAGACAGCAAGAAAGAGAAACAAAAATAAGTGAATGACAAAATAAAGTAATAATAAATTTGCAAGGGGGAACAACTGAAGATACAGATCACAAAAAACTCATATACATACATAAAGCATCATACAAAACACCCTTTATAATTTGAAACTATTATTTTAGCTGAAAACAAAGGTTTTATTATTCTTTAACAGGTATAATTTATTGCTTACTTTAGAAATATGTGTGTAAAAAGATACTTGTTCAGGATTATCAAAAATTGGGGAGAATGTTTTTAAAAATACTCATTCTAAATATATTTTATAACATAACAAGCAAAATATATCAAATTGTGGGCGCTATGCGAGTGTATGTGCCTTCATAAAAGTAACAGCTCAATTGTCTGAACAGCATTGTATGGCAAGGTCTGTGTGTATTGTGCAGCGGAGATCACGGTAATTCATAGCAATTCATAGATCCTAGGATATAAGAGGCATGCAATAAATGTTAAGGTTATAGCCTACATTAATAAACATATCTACCATTGCTGAAAATTCAATAAAATCTGAAATTAGGAGCAAAAAGGGGAACCACTGGAAATTGTACCTTATAGTTCACATAAAGTCTGTTTTCTTGTAATTTCTAAGTAAAACTGTAATTTCTAAGACAAACCGATTTTTACTTATCATTTGCTCCTGCATATTATTTTACACAAAGAATATAAACAATCAACTTGCCAATTTTTAACAAATACACTTTCAGTGTCTAGTATGGGAACCAGTCAAGATATTGCTGAATAAGAATTAACAAGCTAGTATCAAAGAGAGTCCTTGAGAAAGGTCTTATAAGCAAACAGCTCTGAACTAATTCTCCTCTAATGAAAGCACACACAATCCCTACATTTTTTACTAACTGATCTTTTCTCTCAGATATTTAATAAAAATCTCGTTTCCCCAAAATAAATCAATATGAAATCCTCCACTGAATGCTTTTGAAATTATATTCCTTAGCACAGACACTTTAATAAATGAATGAATAAAAAAATGGCTAACTTTGGAGGAAAACCGTTCCACTAGAGGTTTTATTCTATGTTTAATTGCAAAAACGTTACACCCTAATAATTGGCTCAAAATGAAACGGCCTAAGCCCCTCTGGCCAACCTAGTATTCTTTAAGCTTTAGCAACACGCTTAGCCCAGGTGATTGATTAACTAACTGTTCTTTGTGTATCTATAGATCATGCATTCTTTTCTAGAAAGAACAGAGCACCTCTGCACAACCCACAGGCACTCAGGAACCAGACCCTGCTGCACAACCTCCAAGCACTGAGATAACATCTGTAGCTGGCACTGATGGAGTCTGCACATAATCAAGAAATATCACAGACCACTGTACTCCCTTTATTGATTAACTACCCTAAACTCATTTAAAAACCACTGGGCCAGGCAGAAACCTCACAGTTGGCCTTTGGCCTTCCCCCTGAGGTGGCCAGCCTCCTGAATAAAACTCCTGTTTCCTTTCCAATCAAAACTTATCTCTTGAGTACTGGCCTTACAAATGACGGGCAGCTGAACTTGGGTTTCAGTAACAGAAAGAAAAAGTTTGATAATTTTTTTTCATATTTCTCAGATATGCTTTAATCTGCCTATAGGAAAGAGTTTTGCAAACATTATCTATAAAAAAATGTTTTAACAAGAATCGTGCTAAGTCTTAAGTTTAGAGAGAATCCCTCAACCCAATATTTGGCCACTTCCTTATCTCCTGATATTTGATGACCCTAATCTGCCATTAGCAAGAATCCCGTTAGATCAGTCCAGCCAGAATCATCCCTTACCTCTGATGTTTCCTCTTAATAATTTTCCAACCACTGACCCCTACCCTGTTCTTTGTCCATAAATTCCCACTTTTCCTTGTTGAATTCAGAGTTCAATTCCTCTCCTCTACTCCAAAACTCCTTTGTAGTAGTCCCCTTAAATAATGTCTGCCTTACAGTTCTTTAACAATGTCTGATCATTTTTCCTTTCACAATATCAAAAATAATCTAAGATTTTCCTTTGATTGACCAAACTCCATATTTAATACCTAGATGATGCCTTCTTTAAAACACAAATGAAAAACAAAAACAATTTTTGCTGTAAAGTCTCATCCTTTAGTACTTTAGTAATGTTTCTCTTTTGCCTTTTTAATTCTTAAAAAAAATTACTGTTTCATTATAGTCGTGAATTTCCATGAAAAATCTAATATGTATCTTAAAATCAGCATCTTTTCATTGTAACTTTGCCTTAGGCTTCATTTTATGGCAACAAGAAATTCTCTGTGGCATTCCTGTTGTTCCCATAGTTCCCTAAACTAAGGTAGGTGGAGGTTAATTACACACATTCTAAAGAAAGATTACCTCAACAGTTAAGGTAATTCCTCTAGGACTTAGTAACAGGTGATAGTGATAACCCTACACCCAAATCATTATTGCTCTTCCCTCACCAATCTGAATCCTTATTAACTAAGAACGACTGTATTAAATAATCCATCAATTTTCCCCATTAGTAATCTCTATTTACCACAAATTAAACTACTTTATGCAGTTTCGTCTATTTCTTTCTCTTTCTACTTGGTACCACTGACAAAATATTTTTCTTTGGGACTTAATAACTATGTATTTTAAATAATTTCCCATAAATATATTTTAATATCTGTCAGGGTTCTTGCTCACCTTTACTGTTCTTTTCAAATAATCCACATGTCATTCCATTTATTATTTCACATAAAATTTATAATCATTTTTACTGAGTTCAAAGTAGCTAAAACAATGATAAATCAGAATTTTGAATGTGATTTATGATTCTAAATTAATATTTATATCTTCTGAATGTTTCAGTTTCTCATCCACAAACACACTTTCTCATCTAAGAATTATTCTATTCTTCTTTACATCACTCAAAACACATTTTTACTTCATTGCATTAGGATACCCTCTGACCAATTTTTTAAAAATGTAAGAAAAACGTATAATTCAACATTAAATAAATGCATTGACACCAAATTAATTTAATGAATCAAAGATGGGTCATCTAAGGAAATATATTGTTATAACATACCTCATCAATAGGTTTATAGAGGAATTTTATAGTCCCCTTAAATAGATGCCTGTGAAATTTTTAAATATTCAGCAACTATCATGAACAAAAATATCATCTAATTAATGTATGCTATTTACAGAATAATTTTGAAAAGTATACAATTAAATATAACATTTCATCTGCCTGGCAAATTCATTCACATTAAGCAATCTGAATTACTTGTGAATATAGTCACATATAATTAGACTTTAAGAAGAGTATGCTCTTGGTCATAATGCAATTAGTAAATTAATTTTAAAAAGTCTTTTAAAAAGCTCTCACATAATCCACATTTATTGCCATTTCAAAGTTTTACCAATTAAAATTTTTACAATTAATTTTATTAAAAATATTTAATTGGTCAACATAGAGATAAAGAATATAAGATTTTTCACTGTGATAGGGTAAAAAACAACCCACCCTGGATAATAGTTAACTTTAAAACAAGAATAGAAATAAAACAAAGAAATACAGATATTAGTCATTTTAATAAAAAGACAAAAGAAAATGGAGTGATTCTACTTAAAGAATTCTATCCAAAACAATGGTTGTTTATTTCTGTCCAAAGAAACAGGGTTTGCATCTTTTAAGAGGTTTTCATGACTTTTTTAACAGTCACTTTTGATGCTGTCAAATAATAGGAATAAATCATGCCTTTTCCCTGTCCATTGTTGAAGATAAAGCAGCACTTGTTTTTACGCTCCCAGAGTTCCCATCAATTTTGGTATTGCATGCTTCTTTATATGGTGATAGTCCTTGTATATAGCAACTGGCAATTGGAAATCTCCATCCCTTTAAATTTATCACCATTCTACAGTTCCCTGTAAAACTGAGACTAAATACCACATTCCTTATTTATTGGAACTCATTCCGAAAACAGATAGTTTGTCCTAAGCTCAGACTGAAAATAGTAACTGGTTATCAAAGTTTATTGCTCATACAGAATCATGATAGAAAGCTATTTCTAACACTAAATTCTTTAACTGTATACTATTATATGTAAAAAGGAAAAAAACTCAAGTACAAAAGAAGACTTACTTCTTAAAAAGGCCATGTGCATAACTGAGAACACCAGTGATCTCTTTAATACTGTTATTTCCAAAGACTCAAAAATATTAATGTCCCCCAATGTCATCACAGTGTGTATTTATCACTAACTCCTAGGTAATTATAGTAACTTATTATAAATGAAATCAAGAATGCTTTTCTCACAAAGGATCACAAGATTTCTTAAACCAAATAAACATATTAAATGTACTTGTATCTCTACATTGTTTCACCCACTCCTTTTTCTGCATCAAGTTTTTCCTTTGATGCTTGTTTTTCTTACAATTTTGCTGTCCTTTGAAATATACTTCCCTAGAGTTTAAATATGTAAATATCTGAAAATGCAAATTACTACACTTTTGTTCATATAGAGAATAGTCAATCATACCTCTGTACTTCCAAAGCTAGCTATGAATATATAATGAAAAATTTTTAACATGAAATTATTCCCAAATTTTAATATGCATATTATAATTGTACTATTTATAGCTGTTTTGATGCTTAGAATATGATTTAATCTGAATTATATACAGATTTAATAAATGCAATACTTTATTATTTTATTATATTTCTATAAAATGAAAAGTAAGATCTTTTTCTTCTCTGGTAAAATGTTGCCATTATGTCTTCAATGTACTACATAATATTCCAGTGTAAGGTTTATGCTGAATGTTTACTTGTGGATGCTATGTAGAAATAATCACCCCCTTCTTCAAAATAGTTGAATCCTATTTTTTTTCTATGAAAACAGAATAAGGTATGGATACATACAAATAATTTTTCTTTTACTGTTTAATTTAGCATAATTAGTTCAGTTTGTATCTGCTTTGATGTAACATTGTTACACAGCTTCTGCTTGTCTGTTGATAGACAAAAATCCTGATTATACTTACTGGACATACATAGCTTAATATTAAGGTTCACACTGAAAAGTTTTTACTCTATGAATTATGTAATTTTTACAAATGTGGCTACTGTAGGTAAAATTTATAAGTCACTCTTATGCCAAAACTTTTAAGAAAAAGGTATGTACTGTATATGCTCTCCTTCTTCTTCCACTTATTGGATACAGATGACTATAAGGCATATGTGATAATGAAGCTACAAGTGGAAATGGTGTAATTCTCTATTCTTTGTATGAGGGAAAACTGTCAACAACCAGGAACACTCTGGGGTCTAATGTATGTGAAAAATAAACTGCATGTTAGACTCTAGAATTTGGAATTTTGTTTTCTCAGCTTTTAAATATCTATCTACAAATATATCCTCATATGTGTGTGTGTGTGTGTGTGTGTGTGTGTATATATATATATATATATATATATATATATATATATCCTCTTCAATTGGGATATACCCAAAACCAAAACCTAAAACATATTGCATTAGCTTAGCAGTCAGAAGACAAGTGATATGTAAAATTTTAATAGGAGACTACACTGATGGGAGACCACATTACATAATAGTAACTTTCTTTGTAAAATTTTATCTGCAATAATTTGGAAACAGGTAAACTACTGATTTATTTGTGTTGACTGAAACTTGATGCATCTAACAAGTTATTTCCAGGAACAGGTGACCTCAATCAATATTGGCTGGATTGAAAGTTTCAAAGAAAAGGAAAGAAGAGTATAGAACTTTAGTGCTTTCAGGATTATAAAAGATCACTTCTGCTCCATCACATGGAGAGGAAATTAAGAAAAAGCAGCTTGAGCACCAAAAACAGATTAAGACATCTTAAACAAAAAGACTCAGACCTATGTCCAAGATCTACCCACCCCTATTTTATAATGACCTCAACTTACTTGCCATTAGGTTAACAAAGCATATGAATAATGAAGCAAGTAGATACATTAGTTAAGTATTCATACTTGAAAACTATGTCCAAGAAAGAACTTTGGGTGTAGACTTCTGTGTAGTTTCTGGCACATGGATTGACAGATAGATTAAAAGTCTAATTTGACTTTTAGGAAATTTTATTGCCAACAAATTTGGTCTGGTCTCCTATAGCTATGAAATGATCATCAAGCTCTCAAAACATTATCATAAAACAGGTATGAAAGCTGTTCAGCCACCAATAACTACTTCAGAAGTTGTCAGGATGATAAAAGAGGCTCACAGTGGAGTCAATGGCCTTTGAGAACAATGGGTAATAATGTCCCAGTGAACTCACATGCCCAGATCTGTTCTTTACAATGCCTATCCATCATGGCTATGGCTGGGTTTATTCTTTCTTAAGAAAGAAAGGTTTTCTATTTATTTCAACTATTGTATATTTTATGTTAGGAGTAGGTAGGTTTTCATTCAATCTGTGGGTCACCAGTTGACAAAACATATGTGAACCTAGTGGAGAAAACTTTGTATTACCAGATATATGAGAATGAGCATACACATTTTGTGGGTAAAGTGGTAGACTACAGCAGAGATGACCAAGTAGCTACAGAAACTAGGGCCTCCTCTTCTATAATAGAGAAGCATTGTTGGAAAGTAACTACTGAGTCAGGGACATCACTTAACAACATCTTACCTCTATTTCCAACTAGGTGTGACTATATAATCAGTTCTTACTGTTGGTACGTAAAATGATGTATCTCTTCATATCTGAGTTGGTTAAAAATCACCTGTAACCTTCTCCAATCTCCTGTTGCAATTTCTGGACACAGATAACTACAAAACTCTTAAAAGATGGTGGGTCCCCTAAATGCAAGAAGCCTAGATCCTTGAATCACTGCATTGGGTGTAACTCCTATCAACCAAGAATTCCAATATGAATTATTTGGTAAATTTATTAATGCTCTTAAGTTTGCTTTATAGCTTTATATAAAGCCTCAGGAAGCAGAATTAGACCAACTACAACATCTCCAAATTTAAAAAAAAAAAAAAAAAAAAGAGAGAGAGAGAAATAGAAAACAGCCCTACAAGTAACAATTCCAAAAAAAGAAAAAAAGAAAAAAAGACACTAATGCTTAAATATATAACCAATACACTGAGATCGGGAGATTAATTTAGAACAAATTTCTTTCAAAATTAATTTTAATGTGACTAAGATCCATAAAGAATCTATAGAAGAGAAAAACTATGGAACCTATAATCTCCCAAGTAATAAGAATTAGTCAGAAGAACATTAGCAACTACAATTTCAGTAGATTCTCATGGACAGGGAAATAATGTTTTCAGAATGTTAAGGAAATATAATAGTTACCTAGTATTCTGTATCCAAGTAAATAATCTTTGAAAAAGGAGGTTAAAATAAAGCTATTTTTAAATATACACTAAATGAAGAGTTTAAACACTTATAGTACCTTGCCAAAAGATCAGAAATATACTTCAGCAAATAGCATAATGAACCCAGGTAACAGGAGATAATAAAGAAAAAATTAGCAAGTATAAAAACTTAATATATCTTGATGTATCTAAGGGGTGACTTTATAAACCTATTAATTTTATTTCTTTAAAAGGTAGAACTAAATTTCAAGATTGGTAGCAATTTCAGTAGATGGCATAGTATACTATGTTTGAAAAGTGAATAGAGATGCTAAATAATTCTATCTTTTTTTAAAATTTTTAAAAATGTTTACTTATTTTTGAGAGAGAGAGTGAGACAGAGCATGAGTTGGGGAGGGCCAGAGAGAGGGAGACACAGAATCAGAAGCAGGTTCCTGGCTCTGAGATGTCAGCACAGAGCCCGACACAGGGCTCGAACCAGGAACCATGAGAACATGACCTGAGCCAAAGTCGGACGCCCAACTGACTGAACCACCCAGGTTCCCCAATATCTTTTTTTAAATATATGTATTAAGAAAGGATTTTTTTAAATTAAGGATAGCCCCTATAGAAATAGTAGTTTTAGCATTCAAGTCAGCAGAGAGTAAAATAGTTACTAAATTTGAAGTTAAAATTTAGTTAAAATCACATACTAAAAATGATCATTTCAAGCCAGCTTATGTTTTAACCTATTTTTAAAATTGTGACAAAGAACAAAATATAATTATTTAACTTTACTCTTTCTTGGAAAGAATACCTTCTATTTTTAGACTCCTTGGAGCCTCTTGATTTCATATTCTTCTCAAGCTGGGTGAAAGTCAGGAATTGCTTCATGAAAAAGCAGCTTTATTTGGAATTGAAGGTTATATTTTAAGAGTTTATATTTAGTTTTGAAAACCTTTAGAAAGTGAAAATACTATTTGGGCCAATAAGTATGCCCTTTTTTTCTGATCCCAATCTCAACTTTCAGCTTTCCATCATATCCTCAAACCCCCTTATTTAATGTCAGCAAATCCTGGTGTCTCAAAATTTCTTTATGCTCTCTGCTTCCACAATCATCTCTGATAACATGATTAGACAGAAGATCATAACACAGAGCATAAATGTTTCTGAACTGCAGCAGAGGACAGAGCCATGAAGCCTTAATAACAACACTCTTCAGGAGATCAAATCAATAGCTATGTCACCAAAGGCCCTGTATATCCCATTCATTCAGTGAACAGTAACGCAATGGTCTGAGAACTGCCAGAATCCTTTCCTCCTGAATTTTAAAGCAGCACTAGAGAAAAATACATAAGTAAAAGCATATATGTAGAAAGAGGAAGAGTGTTTAAAAAAATTCTCAATGTTTCAGAACTTTTATTTCCATAGTCAAGTGTTATTTGTTAAATTACATCATGTGATACTTAAAGGCTGGAAGAATATATCCTTGCCGTGTGTTTGTACATACATAAGCGTAAAAGCCCGAACTCTATTATCTCTAAGTACAAGTGCCACTGTCTTAATGAGATTTGTTTTAAATTAATATCCAAGAGGAATTTATTAGAAATTCATATCACTTCAAAATTCACTACTGAACAAAAATTGCATTCAATTTTTCATGTTAATTGTTTCCAATTATTTCTTCCATAGTGTTAAGATATTCTTAGATATATGCAGTGAAAGACTATTTGATGTAAATTAATGGTTCATGAATCAACATTATTTTTTATTCAAATTCTTTGTGGAATAAATTAAGACAATTAAAAAAATAAAATATGTAACACCACTATGCCTAAGTATGATAGTTTTAATTATAAACCTATGAGATAAAATTAAAATAGTTATGAAAAATAAGTTGAGATTTGTGCCGAGAATAAAATACTGCTTACTATATATAACAGAATAACCTAAATGACTGTTTGGTTTTAAATTTTAGCATATCTGCATAATATAATATTTATGCCTATTTAAACCTGATTGATAGCAAGAATAAAAGAACCTCTCCCCTTTATGCACCTAGCATTTGGATCTAGATATGCCTTAACAATATTACAGAGAAATGAATCACATGTTCAAATATTGAGTAGTATAACTTTTAGGATAAAATATAATGAGGAGTTATTTAAATGCAAATAAATACACATCATTCATAAATAATTGATAGTATGAGTAAACACAGATTAATTCTGTTTTAAACCAGCTTACCGTGTTTTTGTTATATAGCAGACCAAGAGTTCTCAAATCTATTCAAGTAAATTATCAGAATCCCTAAAACCTCATTATAATTTTTCCCGTTTATCGTATGTAACAGCAAAGTTCAGGTAAGCCTATAAATTTTTCCATCATTATCAGTATCCTGAATTTCAGAATAGATATGTAGATACTGTTCTAACTGTGTTCATATCAGATTCCAAAATATAAACACAGGAAAAAAAGCCCTAATGAATGATCAATAATAACTTAGGGCTCCTCTGCACTGGTGGACAGGCAGGAAAAGTTAAATCAAGATTAAGGGTATAGATGCCTGGAATGAGGAAATCAAAGAGAAACAGAAAGAAAGAGAAAACCGAGGAATGGGAGAAGGAACAAAGTAGGGAGGAAAAACACAAAGACCAGACTTAAAAATATTTAGGCTTTAGTTCTTAGTTTGGTATTAGTTACTGAGTGGCCCTGGGGAATAAAACTCTGTTCTCAGTAATTTAACATTTTGATTTATAAATGAGGGATACAGATATTTTTAGGGCTTTCCAGATCTAAAGCAACCAGATCTACTGTAACCCTCCTTGAATAAAACTTTCCTATTTCACAGAAATGAGAAGACACAGAGCACTCCATAGGTATACCACTAGTGTCCACCTTTAACTATCAGCAGAGCTTGGTTCTCAATGCTATGGTCATTCATAGCAATAAATTTCTTACCCTTAATTACACACATGCTTTCAAAATACTCCTTTATCTGACAGCCCTGTGAAACAGATACATAAATAATTCTTATAAATAAGGAAGATGAAAATAAACAGAGACAGGGGAGGGAAGGAAGGAAGGAAGGAAGGAAGGAAGGAAGGAAGGAAGGAAGGAAGGAAGGAAGGAAGGAGGGAGGGAGGGAGGGAGGGAGGGAGGGAGGGAGGGAGGGAGGGAGGGAGGGAGGGAGGGAGGGAGGGAGGGATGGGATGACTCAGAAGGCAAAGCCAGAAACCACAGAACGAAACTAAGTACCACAGAGAACCAATCCCAGGGAGCAGAACTGGGCTCCAATCAAAGAACATTCATTACCCTCCCTTATTATAAGAGATCTTGACAACATCCAGCTGTATCTCAGAATCACAATGGACCAGTAACTGCTGTGTTCCCAGCCTTTAGGAATGGGAAAATCTTTTACAATTATCCTGTCCCTATCCCATGTGTTCTGTGTAAGGAACGATAATTTATCTTTTTAGTTCTTACTTCTCCAGATCAAGAGGAACTTGAGCTATGAAGCTTCATTTACGTCTGGAGCTGGTTTTAACAGTGCTCTTCTGGACTTCAACATGATGCCATAATGGAATAAATGTTTGGGAGAATGTAGGGTTGTGTACATGAAGGAGAGACACTAATCTTGAGAATCCAGAGAGTGGACTGTGATATACTGTCACATTGCCAGCTCCCTATAAACATATTTCCAGGTATTCACCCCCTTGTGTATTACCCCCTCATATACCCACTCTTTACCTGCCCATGTGAAAAATTCCCTCTTAAGGTAGCCACCATACTGTAAAATATCTTAAACTAGATTCTTAAATGATGGGACAACATATGGAAAGGAACTCTGGAAGATAAGAGGTTGTCTTAGACGTTCCAGCTCTGGTCAACCTCAACAGCTGAATTTAGCTGCACTGCTGACCTCTGCTTAACCTACAGCAAAAGAATTATCCTGTTGAGGCCTGAGAAAACATAAATCAGTGTGGTTTTGAGCTAATACATTTTGGGTTGTTTTATCACTCAGTAACAATAGGTAAGTAAAACATAAGGCTTATCAGTATTTATCTCTACCAACCTACCAAAAGTGATTAACAGATAAATACTCAAAAATGTTAATAGCTCAAATCAATTGTGTGTGTATATATGTATGTATGTACACACACACATATACATTATATATGTGACCATATACTTCCTTGAGCTATGGTTTTATTCATATAAGTTCCAATTAATTTACCATTTAGTTTACATGTAATTCAAAGATTAGGTTGTGAAATAAGTTGTTGACAGATGGCAATAGAATCTGATAAAAATTATTATCACAGAAAATAAAAGGGCAATGCAATGCATCAAAACAGACACTTATATAAATACTCTAAAATGGAGACTGGTAGTACAAGATACCTCTCTCTAAAAATGAGGTCTCTGCATCCACTCTGACTTCCCCTGTGTTTTTAAATAGCAATTTATTGTATTTAATTGGAACAGGCATATGTGCATTTTTTAATATTTCTCTATATACTTTGTCATGAGTTGATGACAACCAGTACTTTATTTATGGATATGGCAACTGTGATTTCAAAGTTAATAAGCCATGGATTTAGAATTTAAGCTTAATTCTTCCAATTCCTGCCATCCACTACAAGATGATGAACATTGTACTATACCCACTCTCCTGCATTTCTACAATCAAATAAATTAAAATAAAATAACAAGCTATAAAAACAGATGAGTCTAGCAGTAGCTCTCTATATAAGCTGATAATGATTATCATTTGTCCCAAATCATCCTTATCTAACAACTGGAAGAGTTTAAGGTATATAAATAAGAATGAAATTCACAGAGCAAACATATTAACCAAAAAAAAATCTAGTCATCAATAATTGACACTACCTTTTATTCTGTGATTAATGCCACAAAAATACAAATATTTAATAAAAGCTAATCGCATAAATCCTGGGAATTATTCTTCACGTATTTTAAAATCTTTATTATTTTTACCAATGAATGACTAGTTTCTACCTAATTTAAAATGTGGCAAAACTACATGATTAGTATCAGTATCCTCAGCACTTATTATCCTCTTAATCCCACTAATTATTCATCTATATTAATCTTTCTTTAGTTTATTTTCCAACATATAGAAATGTTTATAAAATTCCTTCAAAGAATCATTTCTGACTATTCCATTGTAAATCCTTGTTATGGGTAAATAAAAATTTGGAATTAAATCTATATTGATAAACTTCAATGAAACATCTTTTAATAATTAAATAGTGGAAGAAACCTGGTTCATGCTTTACAAAAAATATACCACAGATTCTATACAAATATTTTTAAACAACCAAATAAAATCATTAGAACTGACCAGAGTTAGTGAACTTTTGAACATTCAAGAACCCAAGTGTTTTATAAATAGATAAAACCTTTAAAAATACACACATGGGGCACCTGGGTGGCTCAGTCAGTTAAGCGTCTGACTTAGGCTCAGGTCATGATCTCTAGGTTTGTGAGTTTGAGCCCGGTGTTGGGCTCTGTGCTGACAGCTCACAGCCTGGAGCCTGCTTCAGATTCTGTGTCTCCTTCTCTCTCTGCCCCTCCCCTGCTAACAATTTGTCTCTCAATAATAAAGAAATGTTAAAAAAAATTAAAAAAAAAACACACATATATTTCCCATGACCCTTACATGCATACAAGTATGTTTTTTCTTATTATCATCCTTTTTAAAGAACATGAATATACCACAAAAAAAGAAATCACTAAATTTAATATGGTACTACAGAAAAGAAACTTATAAATCACCTACCATCAAGAGGGAAATATCTGCACTACGTTAATACCTATCTACAATAATTTTATTTCTATATTTATATTTTGATTATAAAATCTTAATCCAAACACAATTGATATATATTATCTTTATGTAAAAATTGTTAATGTATAAATTTATTAGATTAATAAGCCCTTACAAAATGATTCATATATAAAGAAAAAAAATGTTCTACCTTGAAAATTACAGGTATTTTATTATCATAACAATGTGAAAGGTATGGCTTTAACTTAATTACCCTTGTGTGTGTTAATATTTCCTGACAGATCTTACAGAAATATTATTATTACAACTAAAAGGTAATTTGTTATATGGTGGAAAACTGTATTTAATAGTTTCAAAAGATAAATTAAGCTCTAGTATAGTCACTACTCAATCACCAAACACAACACCTGCATAAACTATCCTATATGTTTTTGTAACATATATGTGAATTTATCACTTATTTAAATATAAGTTCATTTTCTCTATGTACTATACAATTACTATCAGTAAACGTGAGAGAATTATTTTTAAACTATCTTTAAATGCCACATTCTCTATAGGTCATCATTGAGCAAATGTTGAAAGTTGGGCAAATGTTCATTTTGAATCCCTTTTGGTTTTTGTTGCTGCTATTAATGTTGCTTTCCTTTATAAAAATTTGGTGAATACAGCCATTCATATAGTTTAACTGGTTTACTGAATTCAATATGGAGCAACACTTGTCATGGTATACAATTTATTTTATATTTTCATATATCCTCTCCAGGAGGAAAAGTAATAAGAAACTATCTTATAGTTAATAATTTCTTGCATAATTAATTCTACCAGTAATAGCATTTAAAAATTTATCACTTGAAAATAAATGTATAATAAATTTACCTTTTAAAAACATTATTTAAATGCATGATAAATTATTTGAATGCATCTTTCTTACCGTGACAAGAACCTTCAATTTCTTCATATCCTGTACTGCAGATACACCTTCCAAGAGGAACCAGCCAATCTCCATCAGCTCCACAATATAGTTTAGGAGTGTCACGCTCTTCTGCACTCTTCACACAAGAGCCCCTTACTTCAACCAAAGAAGAAGAATCAACCCTTGGGATGGTGTCAGGAAACATAGCCAAGTTACGAACAGTGAAGGGGCATTTTTTGTAGAAAACACGGACAGAGACCAAGGCGATGCATGCCCCAATATCTTGAAAAGCCAAATAAAATCCTTTCCTTTCTATAGGACCCACCTCACGAATTTCCGTGTTTAGCTTCAGGATACGATCACCCAAATCCATCTGGGTAAAACTTTCATCAGCAGCAATTGTGTCAATCTTTGTATACTGGCTTGGCTTGAATTTAATTCCATGGGACTCATCTGATTCCACATAATACAGATTAAATGTTTCTTTGCAAGTCCCCAAAACCCATGGGATGCTGTTACAATCCCTTAATGTAAACTTCATTTCCACATAAATTTTCTGAGCTGCGTCGCGGGAGATCCAGTTTGTACGAAGCCAGTTGTTTTGGTTTGGTTCCATTACATTGCATACCTGGTACGTGTGAATGGGCCTATTGTGTTCATCCATTTCAGTGATGGCATCCCACTGCAAGAAGGAAAAAAAAAATTAAGTGATTATAAAACCACAGTGGTTAAGCAGATATGATTACTTCTGATATTTTCAGTTTTAGCAAAGAAACATGAATAAAAAGGATACAAATGAAGCTATTCAAACCAATAATGCAGCAGGATTTTAACCATGAACCTCTGGTTAAGAATGTAGGTTCTGAAGGGTGCCTGGTTGGCTCAGTCAGTTGAGCGTCCAACTTCAGCTCAGGTCATGATCCCATGGCTGGTGAATTCAAGCCCCACTGGTGGCTGGTGAATTCAGAGCCTGGAGCCTGCTTTGGATTCTGTGTCTCCCTCTCTCTCTGCCCCTCCCCCACTCATGCTCTGTTTCAGTCTCAAAAATAAATAAACTTTGTTGATCCTTTTTTAAAAAATTAATAAAAATCTCTAAGTATCTTGAAGTAAATTGGCATCGTCCACATTTACACATATAATATTGATAATTGTACATTATAAATTTAGGTTGTAATTGTATTTTATTTGTATAGAAACAGTGATAACTTTCAATAGATTAAAAACAAACCATTCTGTTAATTTTATAGCCTTTTTGGAAAAACATGCTAGTTATCATAATTTCTCATTTCTATTAATATATACTGGAAATAATAAACTATTTTCTATCGTGAATAAGTATTTTATTTCTTAATACCAGACTTCAGTGATTTATAATATGATTATTTAACACATTCTGTTTGCAGTTTCTTACTCTAATTGGCAGTAGAGAGTCACTTAATCAAGATTCGTTGAATTTCAATTAGTAGTTTCTAACAGATTGACTACTTTCTTCAGTCTACAGGACAGTTATGACACTTAAATGTCTTCAATATCTACTGTACATTTCCATGAAAAAAGAATTATATTCTCAAGCAAACTTAAAAATAATCTGTATCTGAAATTTCATTTACAAGTTGTTAGCTTTAAATTGAGAGGATACTATCCAGAAAAAACAATAAGTTCCTTTAGAACTGTGGATATAATTTTGCAAAACACCCCTGATAAACATAGGAGTGATCCAATAATCTCATAAAGATACATGCAATTACTCATCTAAATGATTTTCATCCTAGCAATCATGGGTCTTATGTAATTCTTACATTTGAATTTAAGGCAAACAAGCATTATCATAGCTCATATTTAAAAAATATTTATTTATTTTTGGAGTCTGCAAGTGGGGGAGGGTAGAAAGAAGGGGACAGAGGATCTGAAGTGGGCTCTGCGGTGACTGGCTGACAGCAGCAAGCCTGATGTGTTATTTGAACTCATGAACCATGAGATCATGACCTGAGCCAAAGTCAGATACTCAACCGACTGAGACATCCAGGTGCCCCTCTTATAGCTTATTTAATAAGCAAAGTAACCATTTTGAATATAAGCAGTGAAACAAGATGCAAATAATAAAATTTGTGAAATATCAAAAGCAGTATCTAAAACTCCAAGCATTTCACCCATTGGAGAGCCTCTGAGGGTACTCAACAAATGATTATTCTTATTTTAGATAATTTCTAATAAGAACTGATTTTGTTTCTCAGGAAATACATGTCTATACCGCATCCTGAACTTTTCCATATAGAATGACAGGGCTATATTCTCAATGAATTCTGTTTAAATATTACATCTTAAAACCTTCACACTGTATCTCTTCGTATTAATAAAAAGTATTAATCATGGTCATCACAACTACTCCTAAAATATGAAATTTAACTAAAATGTCAAAAACGGCCTCTTGTGACAAAAATAAATTCTGAAATCATTTTATATCTTTATTTAAAATGTGTTGGGTGTGGGGGAAATACTTAGATGGAAAGAAAGGTCAGGAATGAGAAGAATGTAACATACATTCACTGAATTAAAACTGAGCTGAAGCAAGGGATAAGGAAATGACAAAATATACATGGATAATGAAAAACGTGGTTCTTCTCAAAGACACTGCATAAAGATTCTTAACAAAATGGTACCTCATTTTCTCGGCTAAATTTGTGATATTTGATGGTCATTAGTGCTTTTTCTTTCTTTTATTAAAAAAAAAGTCAGAATTAGATTTGAGTACCGAAATAATTAGAACAGATCAATTGCTAAATTCTATCTTATCTAAAACATTCAAAGTAATTGAAATTAGATATTTAAATCTGAATCTAACTAAAACTAGAATATAAATTCAATATTGGTATACCTAAAAGATTATGAAGTTTACTAAAAAATATAAACATTAGCAGATATAGAAATGGTATGACAATTTAATCATAATATAGCCTTCAGAAATACTGCATTTACACATAATTATATTTGCATTTATGTAGTTATGTAATCTTTTTGTTATAATTTTCAAGTGTTAAGTAAGACCTCTAAAATTGTGGGGCCCATAGTAAGAATGGTAGTATGAGGGCTCATATAGCATGCGTCTAAATATGTTAAAATGATAAATCATTCTTTAAATCATATCAAATTCTAAGTATGTTCTCTTTGCCTACATTGCAAAGATACCTTCATAAAAAGATGGAAGGCCAAGTTCAAATTTAAAATACTTGGCTTTTGAAAAAACTTTTGGGATTACATCAAAATAAAAAGCTTCTGGACAGCAAAGGAAACAACCAACAAAACTAAAAGACAACCTACTGAATAGGAGAAGATATTTACAAATGACATATCCAGTAAAGGGTTAGTATCCAAAATACATAAAAAAAAAGTATACATCTCAACATCAGAAAGCAAACAAACAAACAATCCAGTTAAAAATGGGCAGAAGACATGAACAGACATTTCTCCAAAGAAGACATACACATGGCCAACAGACACGTCCTCAAGATCACTTATCATGAGGGGAATGCAAATCAAAACTACAATAAGCTATAACCTCACACGTGTCAGAATGGCTAAAGTCAAAAACACAAGAAACAAGTGTTGGTGAGGAGGTGGAGAAAAGGGAAACCCTTGTGCACTACTGGTGGGAATGCAAACTGGTGCAGTCGCTGTGGAAAACAGTAAGAAAGTTCCTCAAAAAGTTAAAAATAGGGACGACTGGGTGGCTCAGTCGGTCAAGCATTCGACTCTTAACTTCGGCTCAGGTCATGATCTCACAGTTCATGAGTCCAGTCCCGTGCTGCCAGCATGGAACCTGCTTGGGATTCTCTCTCTCTCTCTCTCTCTCTCTCTCTCTCTCTCTCTCTCTCTTTCTGCCCCTCACCTGAGTGTATTCATGCATGCACAAGTGCTCTCCCTCTCTCTCTCAAAATAAATAAATAAATTTAAAAAATAATAATAATAAATAAAAATAAAACTACTCTGTGACCCAGTAATTGCACTACTGGGTATTTACCCTAAGAATTTGAAAACACTAATTCGAAGAAATATATGCATCCCTATTCATTATTTTTTTTAAATGTTTATTTTTGAGAGAGAGAGAGACACACACACAGACAGAGCATGAGCGGGGGAGGGGCAGACAGAGAGGGAGACACAGAATCCGAAGAACGTTCCAGGCTCTGAGCTGTCAGCACAGAGCCCAATGAGGGGGCTCTAACCCACTAGCTGTGAGATCATGACCTGAGCTAAAGTCAGACACTTAACAGAGCCATCCAGATGCCCCCTGCATCCCTATGCATTATTTACAAAAGCCAAACTAAGGAAACAGACCAAATGCCCATCTATAGCTAAATGGATAAAGAAGATATGGTATATACAATGAAATATTCAGCCATAAAAAATAATGAAATCTTGGCATTGGCAACACAGGGATGGATGTATAAGGTATAATGCTAAATGAAATAGGCACGTCAGAGAAAGAAAAATACCATATTCCACTCATATGTGGAATTTAACAAAACAAATGAACAAAAGGGGGGAGGGGAAAAAAGACAAATCAAAAAGCGAACTCTTAACTGATGGTTACCAGAGGGGAGATTGGTAGGGTGATGGATGAAATAGTTGATGGAGATCAAAAGTAAACTTAATCTTGATGAGCACTGAGAAATATACGGAACTATGGAATCATTACTGTACACTTGAAAGTAATATAACATTGTATGTTATCTACACTGGTATCTCTCCATAGAGAGACTGCCCTTAACTTTAACCAATCCCACTTCTAATTCCTTCCCTGACTCTAGCTCTTTCCCACACCATGAAAGTCTTCACATATGCACATATATACAGCATCCCAGCCCTCAAGTCCAAGCTGTGCCCCTCTCCTGTTACAAAAAGCTGCCAATTTTGGCCTTCCAATCAACTCAGGTTGAACATACCAGTGGCACAATATACCCACTGGAGGATGGACCCCAACAAGAAGTCATTAAGTTCTTTAAAAGAACTTAGATCCTGATGAGGGAGCATGAGGCCAGCTGACAGGCTGCAAACATGCCCCTCCCCCCAGATAGGATATGTGTGATATTCCTCAAGCACTCCTGGCTGCCCAAGAACAAAGGAAAGAGGCAAAATAAATGGTTATCTGACTCTCTCTCTCTGTCCCTCTAATAGATGTGGGGGCTTCTCGCTCATTCATTTCCTGGTTAATGGCTCTAATGGGAGCCACCTGTGGTTAGTCTACCCCAGGACAGGGACTTTAAGGAATATTACCAAGCAGAACAGCTGCTGAAACTCCCTTTGTTTTGGGAAAATTCCGTCTTCTCTGGTCTGACATGGACTGCACATTTCCCACTTGTTGGTGGAAAGGAATACAAATATGGTGTCTGCTCCTCTGTCTGAACTGAGGAGATGTAAGACTGGGAACCCTCTTTCTCACCTCCTGGTGGCATCTCACCTCTTCTGCCTCCTACTGTTTCTGCATCACCTAGGATGTGGCCTACATAACTGATTCTATACCATCCTCCACCTCCTCATTCATTCCTCCTCCCACCCTCTGTGTCAAGGAGGAAAGAGCACCCACTTGGACCGCCCATTTCAGATTTTCCCACTGGGATTCCAGGTAAGAACTGACCATAGGGAACAGACTGTTTTTTAAATGGATGCAGGTGGAACATTTTGGTGTTTAAGCTAATTTAAGTTTGTTGGTCTAAGATAGACCTATCAGCATTAAACATGAAACTCTTATTATTCTTATCCAGGTTTGCTGAAAAGTCAAATAAGCTTGTGTTGTCTCTTGCAATTTGTTAGCAAAAAGGCAACTTAAATGATGGTTAATTCTGTTGCAAAGTTTTCATGGGTAATTGTTAAGATAGCTTTCAGTCTTTGGTAATCTGAAACTTTAAAGTTTTGCCTGCATGATAATTGGGATTGAACTTGTTGAATTCAATGAATTTTTGAAGAATTCTTCAAGAATTCTTGAAGACATCTTTGGTGCAAAAAGGTGATTTAATTAAAGCACGGGGACAGGACCTGTGGGCAGAAAACAGCTGCCCTGGGACCATGATTATATACTGTGGAGTTGGGGGAGGTAAAGTCCAGGGGAAGTTTCCAATGAGATTTTCATATGCTAAAGAAGACTCCTAGGATACTGGAGGTCTAGCTATTGTCAAGCTAAGGTTTTCCCTCTAGCAAAGCATTAGCATTAAGTAAGAAGGGAGTTCCTGCAGAAAAGTTTTACTCTTCCAGCCTCAAGTATTTGTCAATGGGCTGCAGGTTATAAGAAAATTTACTTCTATCTGCCATTTCTTTCTGCCTTTGTTTCCCACATCACTATGAAGGGTCATGATCTTGGGGCTCCAGGAAAAGGAGTCTATAGGTTTCTGGAGATTAGGCTATTTGATAGGATTGCCTTTTTCTTGTGATTTACTGATTTACTAAGATATTTGTAAATAGATGGAGACTCACGACCTGCAGGACTATGATCTCTATCAGTTAACCATTTGTTTTTCCCCTTCCCTTTGTTCCTGGGCAGCCAGGAATGCCCTAGGAATATCACACATATCCCAACTTGCGGGGTGGGGGGGGGGGGTGGGGGGGGTGGGGGGGGTGGGTAGTGTTTGCAGCCTGTCAGTTGGTCTTATGCTCCCTCATCAGATCCTACACTTTCCTTCTGTACCACACTGTAGGGAAGACCCCAGAATTCCTTGCTCAGATGGCTTCAAGTCTTCTTGCAAGAAGAAGAATGAATAGCAATTAATATATAAGATTAATCTACATACATACACTTTTTAGCAACTGTTAACTGTACCACATATGTTCAACGGGTAGAAGTTTTTGCCCCTATTTAAAACAAACACACAATTTATTCTACAGCTGTGAAATATTTAGATGTACACATACCTGGAAATTGTAGAAATTACAAGATGAAAATATGTATCAAACCTGTTACTAATTCTGTTATTTAGTTGGTCAATTCTGTCAGCTGTTTGCTTTTACATAATAGATAACCCAAAATATTATGACTCCTTAATCTCATGCTGTTTGTAAAAATATTTTCATATAGGACTTGAAATACCAATATATAAAACAGTTTACTAATATATAATATAGAAAAGAGCTCAGTACCACAAAAAATAAACCATAAATGCTTCTGCAAAGTAAAGTATTTTGCAAATTGTATCTGTTCTTATGGCCTGGACGAGTAGAACAGAAAGTTTCTTTTCTTTGGATCCTTTCTTTGGATCAAGGAGTAGATAGATAACTTACAAAATGATGAGTGGAAAAGTTTTTTAACTTGGGAGTATTCATTCTGCTCAGTGAATTTTGGTTAAGCAAGAATCAGTTGTAAACCAAAGGGTTCTCTCTTTTAAAATCTTCAAGGGCTGGGGCGCCTGGGTGGCTCAGTCGGTTAAGCGTCCGACTTCAGCTCAGGTCACGATCTCGCGGTCCGCGAGTTCAAGCCCTGCGTCAGGCTCTGGGCTGATGGCTCAGAGCCTGGAGCCTGCTTCGGATTCTGTGTCTCCCTCTCTCTCTGCCCCTCCCCCGTTCATGCTGTGTCTCTCTCTGTCTCAAAAATAAATAAACGTTAAAAAAAAAATTAAAAAAAAAAATAAAATCTTCGAGGGTATCTTGGATTCACTAATTCCTAGGGGAAACTATTTGTATATTGAATTTATATTTATCAAAGCTTTTTTACAATTTTATTTTTTACAAATGTTTACATTCGTTTCACATCAATCCAGTAAAGCAAAACAAATATTTTCATTTTCATATTACAGATAAGGAACCCAATACCTAGGAATTAGTCCTTGCTCAGTGCCGCATGGACCAAGGACTGAAACTGAAAGGGCGGGCCTAAGCCAGCCGACTCCATCTTGTTCTGTGTCCTTCACCTTGACCATGCATCCTCTCCTTGAGTAATCCCCCATCACCTGCCTAACAGGACTCGGACCCTTCCCCAGCCAATCGGCTGAGGCCACAGCCATTACCTCACCAACTGTCCCTAGGCCCCAATAAAACCTTTGTCCTTTTGAAACTCGCTCTCTCTCCCTGGTATCTCACCGCTGTGTCCGTGCAGGTAGGGGATTGAGCTCGAGCTAGCTCGAATAAAGGCTCTTTTGCTTTTACACGGACTCGGCTCCCTGGCGGTCTTTGGGGATCACGAATTCTGGGCATAACAGAAACCAAGCTTTCTAATTTTATTTTCCGTATTTTTGTTTTGATGGCATACTTACTGGCCTGGGAGAGACTACCCCTCCCAGGGCTAGCCAATTCTTAGAGACAGCAAAGGGGCCTGGGCCTTTGCATTTGAAATTATGTTCATTTGCATATGAAAGCAACCAAACTAGAGTTTATAGCCCCAGCTACTTTCTTATTTAACTCTGGTACCAAACTAATATTTCCCCTGCCCTAAATTATCCCAGAGCTTGATAGATGCCAGGCAACTAGAGAGCACTTCTATAGTCTAAAGCCCACAGAATTATACTAACCAGCTAATCCTAAACTGTTTACCCTGCCCTACCTTGCCTTTCCCACAGAAAACCCAATAAAGGCTCTGGCTCAGGCTTTTCCCTCACCCCATCTTCTGCCACTTGACCAAAACTTGTCACTTCCCCTGTGGCCCTGTGTGGCATGTGGTTACTCCTTTACTGAGTCCGATGAATATAATAAACTTTGTTTTTCCAAGTCTAGTTCTTGTTTCCCCCAGTGGCCACATGGACTTCACCATACCATATCCAACATTAACATCCTTAGAACAAATAGTCATGGATCCTGAGACATACTTCCTGACAACCCTTCAGAGGACAACTGATTCTTAACCAAAAACTTTCACTGAGCAAGATGAAACTTCAAGTTGCAAAGCTTTTACTATTCATTACATATAATTCATATATCCACTCCTTGATCTAAAAAAAAAAAAAGGACTCATAAAACGACCATATGACAAGCTCTCTCTTTTCTATTAATCCAGGCAGTAGGAGCAAATACAATTTGCAAGATACTCTACTCTGCAGGGGCATGTATCAAGGTAATTAAACAAGGATACCATTAGACCAAGGTGGCTCTAATGCTTTTGCAGACTACTTAATCAAACTGAAACCTAAACTATAGTAAATTCCTATAAATGCTCCAAGGTTAGAAAATCAAAACCTATGAACAACAAATCATAAGGAGTCAACCAAGGCTTTCCCAAATAAGGCACCCACTTAAGCTACAGGCAATAAAATAATTTCCTCGCTTTCCTTTGACTTCTGCTCTGCTCTATAACAGCCTTTTCCCTAGCTCCTATTAGCAGAATGACCCTTAATCACTTTTGGTTTGACACTGCTTGATTTCAAATTAATGCTTATTCAAATACACATTTAGAAATGTTAATATGCTTCAGTTTATCTTTTAATACATAACTTGAGTTTTGATCTACTATAAATAATATTATCAGTGAATTGTGTTTTTTTAGTGTTTATTTTTGAGAGAGAGAGAGAGAGAGAGAGAGAGAGAGAGAGCAGGGGAGGGGCAGAGAGATGTAGGGAGACAGAGGATGTGAAGCAGGCTCTGCCCTGACAGCAGAGAGCCTGATGTGAGCCTCGAACTCTGGAACTGTGAGATCATGACCTGAAGCCACTGATAATTCAACTGAGTCACCCAGGTGGCCTACCAGTGAATTTTTTTATACCGTAGTATTTTAAGTCTTACATGAAAATATAGAAAACTAAACAACATAAGATGGAGGAGTTAAAATATTTTCAGTTAAGTTCCTATTATGTAAAAGCATATAGTTGACAGAATTAATCAACTTAATTTCAATTGCAGAACTAATGATAGGTTTGATTATTTCATAGTGCAATTTCTACAGGTATAAAGATTATGTACATCTAAATATTTTACACTAGAGAATGTTATGCATGTGCTTGTTTTAAATAGGAGCAGGAACTTTTACACACTGGAAAAACTTAGTAGAGGGTTACATTTACCAAAAGTTTGTGCATACAGCTTAGTGCTTTACAGCACCTAAGAATATTTCTTCACTGATGGATCTCTTGGGCAGCCTCATTTAAAGTGAATGTTTCTTAGAAGTGACAGGAAGTACAAACAGCTCTGAACAGTACTTAATCCTTTTATGCCTGAGGTTCTCTAAAAACCCATCCCCACCCACACACAGAGAATTTTTGTTTCCATAGCAAGCTAAATAAACTAGGCCAAAAAGCTGGATTCCTTTTGGGCATAGAAAATTAGAACAAGAAAATTAATTCTTAAAGCAAGTAGCAGTCATTGTGGAATCAGATTTCTTTCTTTTTTCAGAGAACAAAATAAAGCAATCAAATAGCCTTTCTAGGCAAGAATATTCAGACAATTTGCTGGCAAATTGACCCAAACATCTAAACTGCTAATGTAAATCTTTCAAATTTATACCTTCTTCTCTCTGAAAAATCTTTGGAATTCATCAGGAATATAAACATTTATTTCAAAAATAACTGTTAAATTTTTAAAATAAAAGCAGATAGTCTGTTACTCAGCATAGAAAGGGCTGTAACCTAATTGTAATTTCAAATAGCAGTATTAAGTCCTGATTATTTACTCAAAAACCACAGTTCAAGAAAACTTGTAGCAAAAGAAGAGAATTACCCTCATACTACCATGCTCACTACTGTATCTCCAGACAGAAAAGGGAGGGGGAAAATCATATCCTAGATACCTTAGGACACTAACCAGCTTCAGGGCTGGTCTGCTTTTTGGCAAAAAGAAAAACAAATTAGTAAGAAACAAAGTTAAATATGCTGATAGTTGTGACTAGGGAAAGTAGCACTCTAATAACATTGAAGAATGAGATAGCTATAAAAAAATAAATTTGGGGGGCACCTGGGTGGCTCAGTCGGTTAAGCGTCCGACTTCGGCTCGGGTCATGATCTCACGGTTCGTGGATTCGAGCCTCGCATTGGGCTCTGTGCTGACAGCTCAGAGCCTGGAGCCTGCTTCACATTCTGTGTCTCCCTCTCTGCCCCTCCCCCTCTCGCTGTCTCTCTCTCTCTCTCTCTCTCTCTCTCAGAACAAAATATTAAAAAATAATAATAATTTGGGGGGACACTTGTGTGGCTCAGTCAATTTAGCATCCGACTCTTGATTTCTGCATAGGTCCTGATCTCACGCATCTCTCCTGAGATTGAACCCTGCACTGGGCTCCAGGCTAACAGCCTCTCTGCCACTCCCCCACTGGTGGTTATGTTTTCTCTCTCTCTCTCTCTCTCTCTCTCTCTCTCTCTCTCTCTCTCTGTCAAAATAAATAAGTAAACATTAAAAAATAATAATAATTTGGGTTTCACCTTTACCTGTGCTTCCTCAATGAATAAGTACTTTTTTGTATATATGTGAAATTGTTCTTCTCTTTCTTTTCCTCTCTGCCTTTTAAAAAATCATTTACTATAATAATACTACTAAACACTCTAGTATCAAATTGATAAGTCTTAAACTTATATCTGCCCCCATTTGTAACACATCCCAGCCATAAGCTAAAAGGGAGATAAATATGTGGTGAAAAATATTTTTTCTTGATTTATTTCTTTAAAATGCAGTTTTGATAAATATATAGACAGAATATATACAAAGAAGTTAGAATATAACAGAAGATTATTTCAAAGATATACAATCCAAAAGAGCAAATGCCTTTTTAGATTAGCTACCATTACATTGTCATTTGATTAATTCATAAATAAATGACATAGCCTATTATTCAGATTTTTTCTAAAAGTAAAAAATTATCTAAAGATAGGACAAAGTAAAACAAAGAAACAACAATAAAACCATGATAAATCTAATATTCTCAGTTTCCATGTATAACTTCTTACCAAGTGTTTTGTAGTATGTGGCTATAACTAATTATTCCTCAAAATTGAACCAAATTTAAATGAGAAAGGGAAACAAGGGGAGAAAACCTTCAACATCATTCTAAGACTGATAAAAATAGGAGCTGAGAATGAAGACAAGCCTTCATTTGGTGAATCTCTGATTTGTTCCAAACATTCTACCTCTTACCATGCATAATCCAAATAAACTAAAGTTGAACGTACATAGGCATCTCATTATGTAACGTTGTAATGGCTTAATTTTTAAGTCATAAGTATCTAATATTCTCAATCAACGAAAAGCTTGTTAAAGGGGCCTTCTTATTCTAATGTGATATTTTCCTCAGAACCACTTAAATATTCACTTTGAGTCAATATACTGACATAAACTTAGAAAATTAGTGCCCTGAATTCTGCTGCTAGGCATGTAGTTAATAACATAAATCTGTTTTTGCAGCAGAAAAGTGAAGTCTCTGCATTTAAATGATAACTACTTTCAGAGAATAAAACAAGAAGCAAAATGTATCATGTGCAGATACATTTCTATTTCACTTTGGGCAAACATAAAACTTTTTTATTAGCACTACAAAGATATTTAATAAAAAAAAAAAGTACGAACTCAATGGCATGTCTGGAAGACAACTGCTGAGACTAAGTAAGTTTTATAAATAAATTTATTACTTTTGGTGCATTTGTCCTATTAACAGGATCAAAATATTATAGGAAAAAGGATAATTTCCATTAAGAAGGAATAATTCTTCCCATAAAACATTGTCATATGAAGATTAAAACTTCTTAGAGTCTATCTTCTGAATGTCTGAAAGTCTTAATTGTTATAAAAAGTTGAGATTTTCCCTTAAAAATGAATAACATAGTGTAAATATCATCTTTGAATAGGATTTCTACAAAAAAGATGTAAGTATTCATCTTAATTATTCTCTTATGTTCAACAATACATGAATACCTTGCAAATATAGAATACTTTAAATAAAATACCTTGCAAAATATAGAAAACTTAAAAATAATCTCACAAACTATATTTACAAACTATATTTAATTTCATTTCATTTCTGTATGGTAGAATAAATCATATCATCCTGGTTTTATGGATGAGGGGATTGACTTCTTAAATTTAGAGAGAAAACAGAAAAGTCAACACCACAAGTATCTGAAAAGTCCTATTGGCCCATATGAAGTCTCTGAACTAAATTTAAGTAGCTTGTATTCTCTGTGAGGGAAGGCTCTTTGTTTTGTCCATCACTGCATCCCTAGTACGAGGGGATACAACACCAGGATCAGAATGGGTTCTCTATATTTGCTGAATGTACAAATGAATAATAGAAGGCTTGAATTCTAAACCAATCCTGAATGCTTCTGCTAATGCTTCTGAGACTTACTACTTCTTAAATCAGTATTCTAAATATCACACATTATTGAGAGATATATACACTTTGAGCAATCTCCTAAACTAATCTTATTTTAGAACTTTCATAATGACTTAGCTGAACATAAAAATATCAGATGACTTAATTGCAAACATCAGATGACTCAGCCAGCATTATGCTAGTGCACAAGACTTTAAGTTAGGATGAAGACTCAGGTTTAGAACTGGGAGATGCTCTGTCTGTATGTGTGTGTGTTTCAAGACAGAGGGAGGAGGAGAGGAAAATGTTATCAAGAAAATGTGTCTATACCAGAAGAGAGAGTGAAATGACCAGGTGAAATAGTGCCGAGGCTGCTTAGAAGCTATCCTTTAATAGAAAAGGACTTTGAGATAAAAAGGACTACTTACTGATCCAGTCAAATTACCTTTGCTCTAATTACTGATAAAGTCTATAGCCCCGATTCTGATTAACTTTCTACTTTAGGTAAAAGGTATAATATTTAAGTATATTAAAATTAGGAATTGGTAATTCTTGCAAACATGAAGTATGAAATAAATGAATATTCAAACTCTACGTGTTAATACAAATTGGCAGAAGAAACCTCCCGGATATTCTGTACACGTTAAAGAAGAAAATGATTAACAAAGGAGAAAGTGTTTGGGCACATCAAATGCTGCTGAAGGTCCAGTAAAATAAAGACAGCCCAATATCTACTGGATTTGTTAATGGAGAAGTTCTGGCAGCTATGACAAGAAAAGGCCTGGTGCAGTGCCAGTGTGGGCAGAAGCATAATCTTCAAGCAGAAATCTGGAGACAAGTGCTTTCTTATTATAGACATGTAATGTGTAAAATAAATTTGTAGAGATTATTCCAAAGTAAGAAGATGATTCTGTACATATCTTCTTAGTTTATGTTCTGGTCCATACGTTGTTTGACACTTCACAAAAATATCTATTTTGACTTGTTTTTTCAAAATACGTAGACCTTCACAATTCAATTAAAACTATCTCTAGAGGCACCTGGGTGGCTCAGTTGATTAAGTATCTGACTTCAGCTCAGGTCATGATCTCACAGTTCCTGCGTTCAAGCCCTGCATCAGGCTCTCTGCTATCAGTGCAGAACCCGTTTTAGCTCCTCTCCTTCTCTTTCTGCCTCTCCCCCATGTACGCTCTCTTTCTCTCTCCCTGCCCCCCCCCAAAAAAAAAAAAAACCACAAAAACAAGCTACAACTCTACCCAGGACTACATTTCAATGGGAATTGTTCCTGGTAGGTCAAAACTTGATATCAAAATCTTACAGGTAAAACTAATGATCGTCAGCAAGTTCAAAGGCTTCAAACTGAGATTTTTCTACATTAACTGACATGTGCCATATGTGTATTTCTGACTTGAATAAAACTACAATAGATTATACTTACTTATTTTGCATATTTGTATTCAATGACTCTTGAACACAGAATATAAGTGCATATATAATGGGAAAAGTATAAAAGCATAGGCACTATTTTTTGAATAACTCTGTGGGACTGATTTCTATTTATTAAAAATTATTTTAAAACAACAAATTATTAGTAATTAGAAGGGAAGTTTTACACTATTGAGCCAAGTTGAGAATTTTCCCCTATACCCTCTTTTTAATCTCACAAATTATTAATGAACTACAGTATAGTTTAGATGTATCATATTCTTTGTGTTAAACTATTTAAAAGAACTGCATGGCTTTATATAGGATCTGACACAATCATTACTGTGTAATAAGCCAGGGAGTATAATAAACTTGCCCTTTATGTTAAACAACCTTTTAAAAAGTTCCATTAATCTTTTCTTAGGAAAAAAACAAAACAAAACAAAACAATATTTGAAGCTAACCAAATAACAATGCTTAACAACCATTCACCTTCCAAACTTCAAGGAAAAAACTATCCCTGAATATTACATATATTCTACAGAATAATAAACTAAAATTGCTGTTAGCATAGTAATAAAACTTATGATGCATAACAGAATTTTAAGGTCATGTTGGGAACATAAATCTTTCAGCTCTGAAATATATTATATGGACCCAATGAACTTAGGTACTTCTGTACTAAGGTGCTTTTTAAAAGACAAAAATGATTGGATGTTAATTATCACATATACTTCTGATTCATCTGATATTTTTAAGAAACAGAAGAACATGAGTGTATTGTCAGTAAATATTTATGAATTATTTTACATGGATATTCTCTGAAAATACATGAAAATATTATGTGCCTCTTTGTGTTTGCTTATATTACATTTTTTCTATGAAAGTTTATAATTCATAACCCAATAAGCAAAATATTGCATTTCCTAAGTAGCTAAAAATCAAAAGGTCATAGAATTAAGCAAAGTACTACATATACTTAAATAGATATGGTTCCCATAGTTAAGAAGTACATTCAAAATTAGTATCATCACTAACATTTACTTAAAAGGATTTAACATACACTAAAAATAGTCAATATTTAGAGTAATAATTTAAACTAAACTCAATGGTTTACAAACTACTAGAAAACAATCAACAAACATATACATCTGAGAAAGTAGAAATATAGTAAAGTAGGAGATAGAATAATTCCAGAAAAGAGTGTCATAAGGAGAATGAAAAGAAAAAATTGTAAACCAGCATACACATAGAAGGTATATAATAGCTCATGACAGAAGACAAAATATACATGTCCGTTACCAAACAATAATTGTTAAATATCTACTTTTAAAAAATATCTACTTTTAAAGACTCCTGGATTTTACAATAAACAAAATCCAACTACAACTCAAATATTGGCTGTGGATCCATGGTCCCTATTTCAAATTTTCTTAAAGCACATTAGATTAATTTCTTTTACTAATTAGATTGGTTAGCCCTACACTGTTACCTCTGTTTCAAAACTTAAATATAAAAATCCATAAAAATGCTTGGCAAAATAAAGCTGGTTCTTTGGAAAAAAAAATCAATTAAAATTGATAAATCTGGGGCGCCTGGGTGGCTCAGTTGGTTGGGCATCTGATTTCAGCTCAGGTCATGATCTCGTGGTGAGTGATTTCAAGCCTCACATCTGGCTCTGTGCTGATGGCTCAGAGCCTGGATCCTACTTCACATTCTGTGTCTCCCTCTCTGTTTGCTCCTTCCCCCACTCTCTCTCTCTCTCAAAAATGAATAAACGTTAAAAAAATAAAAAAAAAATAGTTTCCAAGCTCAGAAAACTAAATTCTCCATATTAATTCTAGTTAATTCACATACTTCTGATAATAAAAATATAACAATCTTAATCACTACAAAAAATCAACAAATTACTTCCCTAAAAAAAGTAATAGCAATAGCAACAACAGAAATATGGTTCAAACTTGAGGGCAGAAATAAATGCCTCAAATCCCTAGTCTAATAGACTTAAATAAATTCAACCAAACTTTAAGAGCAATTAATTCTTATCTGAGACATTATTAAGTACTGTCTCTCAGCTTCAGAGGTAACCTTCTGTACTGTGATCTGTGGTATGAGAACTTGACCCTTGTAATCACATTTTTGCTTTGCCAGCTCAGCTGGCTTCCTGCGAGGGTCTCAAAAGAAGTTCTTAATAAATGGAGGCACATCTAATGCTCTTAGATGGGACACTATAATCTGTGATAATAATGGGATACTTTAATAGGCTAAAGGTGTCCATTTTCTCCACATTTATCTTTAAGTTAAATTGAATTATAGAATAAATACTAGCTAATTATCTTTAAGAAACTCAGTAAACTTATTCTAAAATACACAGGAAAGAATTTCAAAAATACTTATTTCTTAAAAAAAATGTCCTACAGTGGTGAGTTTTCCTATTACTATTACAATATACTGTAATTCCACAGTTATAAATTTTTTTTATATTAACATAGTAATAGGCAGATGGGTCATGAAACAGAATATAGAGTTCAAAGACCATGTTTATATGGGAAGTAAATATCAAAGAGTATATACACAATCACTTCAATGGATGGCTGTTCAGTAGAAAAACTCAATGTATAAAGAAAAATAAAACTAGATTTCTATATTATCCTTCATAAAAATGTTGATCCCCAAAGACAACTGATCTAAATATAAAAGATAAAACTTCAAAGTTAATATACTATATAAACAAATATCTTTGTGACCTAGGGCTCGAGAAAGACTTATTTAACAGTAATCTAAAGTACAAAATATAAAGTGAAAAGCTGGTGAATCTGATTATATAAAAATAAGAATTTCTACTCAACAAAGGACACCATGGTCAAAACTGGTAGGTGACAGATTTGGATATGTTTTTTCCAGTGGTAATACTTAGAAAGGAAAAATATGCAGACTATATAAAGGATTCTTGCAAATCAATAATAAAAATCCAGCAACCTCAATAAAAATAATCCCTGAGGATATAGGATAAAGACAAGTACATCAAAATATTCACAAACTCACTAAAATGTAAAGAAACTGGAACAGTACTGGAATAACATCTTAGATTCATGAAGATTGACAAAAATAAAAAAAGCTCTATCTTTTCAAGTGTTTTCAGAAGGTAGACAAGGAAGAGACTTCCATACATCGTTGATAAAGAAGTAGATTCTTGAAGCTACTATAGACAATTTTCTGAAACTTAAGTATGCATATATCATAAGACATGTACATGCACATACATATTCACAATATTCACAAATACATAAACTGCACTGAAATATTCAGGTCCATAACTGGAAATGTATAAGTATGTTCATCATAGCATGATTTATGGTAATTGGAAGTTAGAGGTAATCACTAGAGATAAGTAAAATGTAGTGGAACCAAACACTGACAGAATACATTCACAGAAGTTAGTAGTGAAAGACTAAATGTATTTTGAGTAACAAAGACACAGGGCTGTTAAAACACAGGGCTGATGAAAAAATAGGATCAAGTTGAGATCTACAGTAAAATATAATTTACGAAAACCAAAATGTATTAATAAGACAATTTACATGTCTAAGAACATATACAAATTAAAGGTGTTCACCTTAAATACAACAGAATAGATGTCTATGTAAAAGGAGTTTGAGTAGGAAACAGGATTAAACAAATAAAGCAAGAGGGGACTTACATAGAATTATGATGATATTGTATCATTGAACTAAGCAGTCAGAATTAAGAGGCAACCATAATTGGTTCTTCTAGCCTCAAGAGGCTTCTTACTTCCAGAAAGTGAAAAAATTTAACTAGATCTTACTTCTTATACATGAATAAGCCATCCTAAAAATTTGGAAATCTGGGAGAGAAACATGGGTGAGAGCCGCATGAAAAGAATGATTCTTTTAAACCTTGGCAAATTGGGCAAGGGTTATAATACCTTGGTAATATGATATATTATTTTACCCAAAGCTAAAGGTTTACATTTTCACAGATGCTGTTTTTTACTTTATATAAACATATGTAGGCGAGATTAGTGCTTAAATTGTAGTATTTTTTGTAGTACTTGATGTTTTTGCACATCACTTCTGTTAAACAAGGAGGAGACATCAGAACTCAGTTGTGTGACACATGATAAGTTTTCTGGAAATGAACTTAAACTGTCTCCATTGTAGACACATAAATACTGAAACATGTCTGGCAATCTGCTGCATCCTACAGAAGTCTTTTTACTAGATTTATTGAAATAACCTGTGAAAACCAGTAGAGAATTCCTCCAAAAGAAAGAGAAAGCCAGGGGGCGCCTGGGTGGCTCAGCCTGCTGAGCGTCCGACTTCTGCTCAGGTCATGATCTCGCGGTCTGTGAGTTCGAGCCCCGCATCGGGCTGTGTGCTGACAGCTCAGAGCCTGGAGCCTGTTTCCAATTCTGTGTCTCCCTCTCTCTCTGACCCTCCCCTGCTCATGCTCTGTCTCTCTCTCTGTCAAAAATAAATAAACATTAAAAAAAAATTAAAAAGAAAGAAACAGAAAGCCAGCCTACATTTGACCCAGTAAGAAAATCTTCAACCTTAGTCGTAGAGGGAAGTTTCTGACTAGAAGTCCCAGAAATAGCAAAATCTGTAGGGGTTTTATGAGTGGGTAGCGACCTGGGTTTGACTAATTTGAATCTGCCTATTGGTGTTCTATGTAGAGATAACAAATTAATGCAACCATTACTAGATTAGTGATTAAGATAGAAAAACATTTTCTTAGTTTTTATGCTTTTTTCTTTGTATTTTTTAGTGTTTATTTATTTTGAGAAAGAGATAGAGAACGAGCAGGGGAGGGTCAGGGAGAGAGGGAGACACAGAATCGGAAACAGGCTCCAGGCTCTGAATCCAGGCTCCAAGCTGTCAGCACAGAGCCCAACATGGGGCTCAAATCCAGGAACCCTGGGATCATTACCTGTACCAAAGTTGGACGCTTAACTGACTGAGTCACCCAGACACCCCTTTACACTTTTGTTTCTAAGTGGGTTTCGGATTATTCCAAAAATGCTCCTCAATGCTTCCTTCTTTTTTTGTTTCTTCTTATGCATCTAATTTCTGTCCCTTATCTTTGGCAAACCACTACTGGGACTGACATATTACTAAATGGAATTCAAAGGGCACATACAGGTGACTGAAAAAAATACAGTAGACTAGAAAATGCAGGTATGGACCGTGTTGTGTCTCTCTATGTGAAATTGATTATGCTGGAATGAGGCTAATTTGCTTTAGCTAAAACAATATATTTAAATTTAAAGGTGAGGATAACATTTTCTGTGAATCTTCATAATGGAATACAGGAAAGAACCTTAGGAATATTTGTCTACATTGTAAGTTGCCAATTTTTTAGAATGGAATCTTGTTTTATGTAGAAATAGTATTGTTGAAATACACTCAGAATGCTATTCTCTCAAGTGAATGCTTCTAATGTGACTTTAGTATTAGAACTGAGTGTAAGTCTTGATCAGAACTGAAATAGAAGGAATATTATCATGTCGCATCCCCCTTGCATTGCACTACCCAATTAAGTCTCTGTTCCCCAATCTATGTATGTGCAACATTTTCACCCAAGAAATAATCAAGCCTAAATATTTTCTTAAATGGCATTCAATGACCTTCAGATCTGACATCAGTTAACTTTCTTTCTTTCTATTGAGATAAAATTGGCATACATTATTAGTTTCAGATGTATAACATAGTAATTCAACATTTATATACACTACAAAATGATCACCGTAAGTCTAATTATCATCTGTCACCATACTAAGTTAACAGTGTTATTGTCCATATTACCCATGCTATACATTTCATCCCCATGACTTATTTATCTTATAACTAGAAATTTGTACCTCTTGATTCCCTTCACTTATTCTGCCTACAACCTACCCCTGATCTCTTCTAGCAACTAGAAGTCTGTTCTCTGTATCTGTGAGTCTGATTTTGTTTTGTTTTGCTTATTCATTTGTTTTATTAGAGGCTCCATGTACATGAAATCAAACAGTATTTGTCTTCCTCTGTATTATTCATTTCACTTAATAGAATGGCTTCAAGGTCCAGCCATATTGCTGCAAAGGGCAATCTTTTGTTCTTTTTTATGACTAATACTCCATCATAAACAAAGAGAGACAGCATGTGCATGTCTGCTCATCTTTATTCATCTATATAGCACCTAGGTTGCCTCCATACCTTAGCTATTGTAAATAATGCTACAATAAACATAGGAGTGCATATATCTTTGCAAATTTGTGTTTTCATTTTCTTCAAATGAATACTTGGAAGTGGAACTGCTGGATTATATGGTAGCTTTATTTTTAACTTTTTGAGCAACTTCCATACTGTTTTCCATAGTGGCTACATCAATTTACATTCCCACCAGCAGTGCATGAGGGGTCCCACATGTTTACCAGCTTCAGATTTCTTGTTTCTTCTTCTTCTTTTTTTTAATACTAGCCATTCTGACAGGTGTGGAGGGATATCTCACCATGGTTTTGATTTGCATTTCCTTATTAGTGATGTTGAGCATCTTCTGATGTGCCTGTTGCTCATCTGTCTTCTCTTGAAAAATGTCTATTTAATATTGTGCCCATTTTTAAAATCAGATTTTTTTTTGTTATTGAGTCATCTGAGTTCTTTATATATTTTGTATATTAGCCTCGTATCAGGTATATGATTTGAAAATATTTTCTCCCATTCAGTTGGCTACCTTTCAGTTTTGTTGATAGTTCCCTTCACTGTGCAAAGATTGTTCAATATAATGTAGTCCCAGTTGTTTACTTTGCTTTTCATGCACTTTTCTGTAAAGTCTGGTCCAGAAAATATACTAAGACTAATGTCAAGGAGCTTACTGCCTTTGTTTTCTTTTATAAATTTTATAAATTTTCAGGTCCTACTTTCAAATCTTTAATCTGTTTTGAGGGAATTTATGTATATGGTATAACCTAGTAGCTTAGTGTCATTTTCATGAAGCTGTCCCACTTACCCATGCCCTTTATTGAAGAGATGGTCTTTTCTTATATATTCTCTCATACACACACACACACACATACACACATATTCACCTCTTTCATTAAATTTATTCCAAGGTATTTTTTGTTATTGTAAATAGGATTGTTTTCTTAATTTCCTTCCAAATAGTTATTACTAGTTTACAGAAACATGATAGATTTGTGCATATTAATTGTGTATCCTGCAACTTTACTGAATTCATTTATTAGTTCTAAGTATTTTGGAAGTCTTCAGGGTTTTCTATATATACTATCAAATCACCTGCAAATAGTGAGTTTTATTTCTTCCTTCCTAATTTGGGGCTTTTATTTCTTTCTCTTTCTTAATTGTTGTGGCTGGACTTTCCAACATGCTGAATAAAAGTGGTAAGAGTGGGCATCTTTCTCTGGTTCCTGATCTTAGAGAAAAACTTTCAGCTTTTTATCTTTGAGCTTGACATTATTAGCTCTGGGTTTTTCATATTACAGCCTTTATTATGTTGTGGTACATTCTGTCCATAACCACTTTGTTGAGAGTTTTTATCATAAATGGCTTTTGAATTTTGTCAAGTGGTTTCTCTGCATCTATTTAGATAATTTACCCTTCATTTGTTCACGTGGTGTATCACGTTGATTGATCTGCAGATGTTGAACCATTCTTACATCCCTGGAATAAATATCACTTGATCATGGTGTATGATCCTTTTAATGTAGTGTTGAACTTGGTTTGCAAATATATTGGGGATTTCTGCATTTATGTTGATTTGAGATATTAGCTGTAATTTTTTTGTGGTATCTTCGGTTTTGTTATCAGCATAATGCTAGCATTGAAAATGAGCTTGGAAATATTCCCTCATTTTTAATTCTTTTGGACTAGTTTAAGAAGGATAAGTATTAGATCTCTGAAGTTTTGGTAGAATTCATCTGTGAAGACATCTGGTCCTGGACTTTCATTTGTTGGAAGATTTTTTATTACTGATTAAATCACATTACTAGCATTTGGTCTATTAAGATTTTCTATTTGTTTATGATTCAGTTTTAGAAGACTGTGTGTTTCTAGGATATTTATCCATTTTTTTTTAGGTTTTCTAATTTGTTGGCATATAACTGTTCATAGTAGGCTCTTATGACCCTTTGTATTTCTTTAGTATTAGTTTTAAGTTCTTATTCATCTCTGATCTTATTTATTTGGGCCCTTTCTTTTTCTTTTTCTTGATGAGTCTGGCTAAAGTTTTGTCAATTTTGTTTATCTTTTCAAAGAATCAGCTTTTAGTTTCATTGATATTGTCCATTGTTTTTTAAGCCTGTATTACATTTATTTCCATTCTGATATTTATTATGTCCTTCCTTCTAATAACTTTGGGCTTCATTTCCTTTTCTAGTTCCTTTAGTTATAAAGCTAGATTGTAAATTTGAGATTTTTCTTATTTTTTAAAGTAGTCCTGTATTGCTAAGAATGTTCCTCTTAGAACTGCCTTTGCTGCATCCCATAGAATTTGGAATGTTGTATTTCCATTTTCATTTCCAAGGTATTTGTTGATTTCCTTTTTGATATTTTCATTGGCCCACTGGTCATTTAGCAGCATACTGTTTAGTTTCCAAATGTTTGTGGGGTTTTTTTTCCATTTTTTTTCTTTGTAATTGATTTCTAGTTTCATAACACTGTGTCAGAAAACATGCTTAATTTCAATCTTAAATTTATTGAGACTTATTTTGTGGCCTAACATGTGATCTATCCTAGAAAATGTTCTTTGTGCATTTGAAAGGAATCTGCTGCTTTTGGACAGAATGTTCTGTATACATCTCTTAAGTCCATCTGGTCTAATGTGTTGTTTAAGGCTCATGTTTCCTTAGTGATTTTCTTTCTAAATTTTTTTTTTTAACATTTATTTATTTTTGAGACAGAGAGAGACACAGCATGAACGGGGGAGGGGCAGAGAGAGAGGGAGACACAGAATCGGAAGCAGGCTCCAGGCTCTGAGCCATCAGCCCAGAGCCTAACGCGGGGCTCGAACTCACGGACCGCAAGATCGTGACCTGAGCCGAAGTCGGACGCTCAACCGACTGAGCCACCCAGGCGCCCCAGTGATTTTCTTTCTAGATGATTCACCCATTGATGTCAGTGGGGGTATTAAAGCCACCTAATTCTATTGTATTGCTGTCAATTTCTCCCTCAAGGTCTGTTAATATCTTTTTTATATTTAGGTGCTTCTATGTTGAGTGCATAAATATTTACAAATGTTATATTCTCTTGTTGAATTGGTGCCTTTATCATTATGTATTGTTCTTTTTTGTCTTTTGTTATAGTCTTTGTTCTAAAATCTATTTTGTCTGATATAATTATTGCTACCCCATTCTTTTTGCTCCATTTGCGAAGAATATCATTTTCCACGCCTCCACTTTCAGTATGTGTGTGTCTTTAAGATCTAAAGTAAGTCTCCTCTAGGCAGCATATGGATTGGTCTTATTGTCTCATCCATTCGGCCACACTATGTCTTTTGATTAGAGCATTTACCCCATTTATATTTAACATTATTATTAATAGGCATGTACTTACTGCCTTTTTGTTAATTTTTTTCTGGCTATATTTATAGTTTTTCTCTGCTCCTTTCTTCTGTCTCTTCCTTTGTAGTTTAATGACTTTCTTTAGTATTAAGCTTAGATTCCTTTCTCATTTTTTGTGTGTATCAATTAGACTTTGGTTTGTGGTTACCATGAGATTCCCATATAATAACCTATATATAGCAGTCTATTTTAATAGTCATTAAAGTTTAACCACATTTTGAAAGCACTACATTTTTATTCCATCCCATTCCATATTTTATGTTTTTATGTCATATTTTATCTCTTTTTATTTTGTGTATCCCTTACCATATTATTGTAGTTATAGTTGATTTTACTAGTTTTGTCTTTTAACATTCATACTAGGTTTATAAGTGGTTAGTCCACTATCTTCACTGTATATTTACCTTTTCCAGTCAGATTTTTTTCCTCTCATAAATTTTTTATTTCTATTTAGGGCCTTTTATTTTTAGCTTAAAGAAGTCCCTTTAATAATTCTTGTAAGGTCAGTTCAGTGGTGATAAACTCCCTTAGTTTTTACTTGTCTAAGAAACTCTTTATCCTTCCTTCATTTCTGAATGATAATCTTGCCAGGTAGAGTACTCTGGTTGGATTATTTTTTCTTTCAGCACTTTCAGTATACCATACCACTTTCTTCTGGCCTTCAAAGTTTCTGCTGAAAACTAAGGTGATAACCTTCTGGGGTTTTCCTTGTATATAATCAGTTGTTTTCCTTTGTTGCTTTCAAGATCCTCTCTATAACTTTTGACATTTTAATTATAATGTGACTTGGTTGGATCTCTTTGGAGTCATCTTGTTTAGGGCTCACTTTAGGTTCATCTTGTTTGGGACTCTCTTTGGTTCCTGGACCTAGATGTCTGTTTCCTTTCCTAGGTTAGGGAAGTTTCCAGCCATTAGTTCTTCTAGCAAGTTTTCTGCCCCTTTATCTCTCTCTTCTTCGGGGACTCCTATATGCAAATGTTAGTATACTTGTAGTTTCACTGATCCCTGAGCTATCCTCATTTTTTTTTCTTTCCTATTTGAGTGATTTTCACTATCCTGTTTCCAAGTCACGGGTCTGCTGTCTGTATCATCTAGTCTCCTGCTGAAATTCTTTAGTGCATTTTTCAGTTCAGTTATTATATTTTTTAACTGTATGAGTTACTTGGTACTTTCTTCTTATTTTATATCTCTCTGTTGAAGTGTTCAGTGTGTTCATCCATCCTTCTCCCAACTTCAGTGAGCATCTTTATGACTATTACTTTGATGATTTATCAAATTTATCAGATAAATTACTTAGCTCTGCTTAATTAAGGTTGTGTGTGTGTAGTTTTATCTTGTTCCTTCATATGGAACATGTTCCTTTATTTCCTCATTTTGCTTGACTTTCTCTGTTTCTGTGTATTATGTGAAATAGTGATCTCTCTCCCTGTCTTTAAGGAGTGGTTCTATGTAAGACATAAATGTTATTTAACCTTGCTTTAGTTCTTGATTGTCTACTGAGCTGTCTCCCCAATTATTTCAGACCTATAGAGTCAAAAATCACAATCCTTCCTGACAACCCCAGCCTGGTGCTCAAGGGGCATTCTCTGTGTCTGAACATGGCCACTGGCTCTAGCAGGGTTACAAGAGTGATGGGGGCAGGGGAGACAGGATGGCTCACCTGCTGTATCTGACAGGCATGTGCAAGTGGTATAGAGGGGTTTGGGGTAGGTTTGTGTGTCAGTTGGAGCAGGACAAGTGAGGTGGGATAGGGGTGGGGCTGTTCACCAAGTGCTGTTAGGCAGTTAGGAGGGTAAAAAAAATGATGCATGCCAGTACTGGTGCCAGCAAGGTAGAGGGAGGCTATAAAGATAGCATCTACCAGTGTTGAATACTCAGAGACTTCCAGCAGACTTTGGCCCATCTGGCAGGTGCTTTAAGTTTAGCAAGTAAATCTCCTCACCTATGGCCTAGGCTTTTTCCAAACTGCTGGTTTTTTTGCACTGTGTACCAGGGTGAATAGGTTTGCATGTGGTCACTTTGAAAGCAAAATCTTTTCCCCTACAGCCCTGTGTTTCCCTTGAACATAATCCTCACTGGTTTTCAAAATGAGACATTTCAGGGGCTCATCTCTCTGGTCCAGGACTCAAAAGCTAGGGTCCCTGGTATGGGGCATAAACCTTTTTTCTCCTTAGGGAGAAACTCCATTTATATCTGTTTGTTTTTGTTTTTTGAGATCCCTCCTCATTGTGGGCAGGTATGGGGTTTCTGCTGAGAGTATGTTTCTGACTCTCCTATTCATCTTGGTATGGTGGTCCCTTTTGTCTTTTGTTATGGAGGTGTTAAGCTAGTTCTCAGATTCTTTACAGAGGGAATTAGTCCATATGTAGCTATATATTTGTTGTGTCTGTAGGAGGAAGTAAATGCTCCTCCTATTTCCTCTGTAAAATGCTCTGCCCATTTCCTCTGACCTTTTGGGATGTTCTAACATCAATTCTGTGCATGACAGTTGTTTTTTTTTTTACCCCCTCAAACTACAGAAGCTCTATGTACACACCACATCAGAAGTGCTGACAAATTAACATCCCCATGGGAAAAGCCCTCAGCAAATAACTCATCAAATTTAGGGTTTGAGACATGTGTTTTATACCATTTCCCTGAATGTCCTGGTGGTATTAAGCTCCAGTTATCCATGGTATTCACTAGCTTAATAAAATATCTTTTATTGCTGTCATCCTTTTTCTGCATCACTTTTCCTTCCCAACCCTGCTCCCAAATAAACTACCTGAATTATCCTCTCACCATTACCTTACAGGGGAACTGCAACTAAGTTAGTTTGTACAAAAAATGATTCGGTAAATGGATTACTCACTGGCCAAATGGTTGCAAGGATTCTACTACTGGCAATGATTGGGGTAATGACAACCCCTGGATTCTAGAGTATCTAAATTACTAACATCCTTACCTATGGTAAACTAAGATGTCATAAGGTGGAGCTATTACGTTAGTTTATGTAGTAACTCCAGGATTTGAATGACACTGCAGTAGCAAAGGTAACTATAAGAAGAATGGTTACTGTTAAATGCTATCAATGCACTGAAAGAAAAAAAAAAAAAAGGATATACTCAACTCAGTAGCATCCAACTCAGGAGAATAGAGTGAAATAAAGGTTGTTTTTTTTTTTTTTAAATGGTATTTATAAAGATACTAATCTGTAGTGTAAAGGCAGTCAGGAATGCAAAGCAAGCTTAGGACCTGGTTGTGCAAGAAACAAAACTGCAGAGAAGAATGATTTCACAGCCTAGTTGTGTCTCTTAAATAAAGTCAGGCATATATATGGAAGGATCTAAGACTCAGAGAAGGAGATGAATGGAAATCTTTGAGAACCTGAATCCCCAGATTTTCCTAAAATGGGTGGCCCTGCAGAAATAGCTCATTCACCTTTGCTAAAGGAGAACAGCCTCCTTTTGCCTGGGGAATATTCCGTGGCTTTTTCTCAGGTAGATATCTGGTAAGATGAGGCCAGCCTTCTTCAAGATCTCTTTTTCCACCTTCTTCAAGGCTTCTAGGCCAACAAGTACAGTCAATTCTCAGTGTAACCCAACTATAAAAGTACTCCCCCTTCACTGGGAGGGAAGGGATTATTGATCAAAAGAACTATAAGCCCTGGCTAATATGTATAGGCAGAATTGTGAAATGATGCCTGGGAATAGATCTTAAGACAATTAGACAAGGAAGGGCATAATATAAGGCCAGATAAAAGAGAGTTGTTTAATATGGGACCCTTCATCTGTAACCCAGAATTTAATGACACCTAGAGTGGTCATTACATGCTGTTAGGATGTTTAGGATACTTATTCGAAGCAGGGATTAGGGGAGAGGGTGATAATAATCTAGGGTAAAAAGGTAAAACTACCTATGACAAGTTTTGATGAAGGGATCAAAACTTCAGAGAGATAAACATACAACACTAGCTGCATTAAATAACAGTAAAGAATCCACCAGTTGACTATATTCCTGGGACAGCCCTAAAGGCACATTTCCCTATAGCCAAAAGGAATGTGCTAATGAGAATAGCTTCATCTTGAGAAACTCAGTTGGGATTTATAGACCAGATCTGAAAGTGCAGTTGGAGGTCTGCTTATGAAACTGGTTCCCTAGCTAGAATAGTAATGATGGGAGTTTGGAATAGCAGCAGCAAGATGGTAACACTTAAATGTAAGATGAAAGGTGGATGTAATTGTTCTAAGTGCCAAAATGGGCAGCCAAGCTTGAATGGCAATCAGAGGAAATGCACATGCAGGGATCTGTGGCATTGGCTAAAAGATCATGATGTTCTAAGAAATGAGATAGCTGAGACACCATGCCAGCATTGTTCGATACCAAAACCAAGGAATTTCAAGACCAGAACACATCAAAGCTAATATCAGTGCTGACAGTGAAGTTATTATACCAGACCCACATTCTGCACTACAATATTTCTCATACCCCAAGCCTATCAACTAAATAGCAGGCCAAGTCCCTTTGAGAAAAATATCTATAACACCAGAGAGGATATCACAGGTTCTAGGGAATCAACACATACTTCAAGAAGTCCTCAACCAAAGGATTCTAGAAAATTAGTTTACAAATATGGCAGGTCACTTGTGTCCGGTGGCAGATAACCCCAAGGTAACTCCCAAAGACATTTCGTGTACTTGAACCATTTTCTCAGAGTCTGTTTATGTTTGGGTTTTAAGATCTCTGCAAACCTTGCCAAAATGAAATCATTATTTTAACTTTTTTGCTCCTTTGTCTTTTCCACCTTGCTTATCATCTTCTTCCATACTATATCTCTATCCATCCAAATTCTACTCATACTTCAAGAAACTTACAAAGGCTACATATTAAAGCTTCTTTAATCACCCCAAGTAGAGTTTTGCTCCTGGTTTCATGAGCAATGTAATCATTACTGGAAAAAACAAAACTCAAAAAACATAATATTCAGGCCAAGGATTCCATATTTTCACAATGCCATTTAGTGCTATGTTGACAGGAACTTAACAAGTGATTAAAATTTAATAACTTCTATTATTCTTTGTAGTTACAAGGTACTCAAGGCCATAATGCATTCCCCATTACAGATTCTTTACATTGAGAAATAGGAGAATTTCATTAAAATTAAGTAAAGCACGCTTCTGCATATATGAAAAGATCCAGAAACTAGAGGTCCCATTTTTTATGTTCATTTGGTTCAAATTTTCAAAATTAAATTGAGAACCTCTGTGTGTAACATGGCAAAGTCCTTAGCCATCCAACACTGCCAACACTTACTTTTTCTCCTCTTAATGTCTCCAAATACTCTTCAGCTTCATAGACTCTCTCCCTTTGGGTCTTATGTTTTGATCCACCAAAACCATTGCATTGCTGTTATCCAAATTCCTTTTAATGACTCTTTGTTATTTTCCAAATCACTCTGCACATTATTCCTCCTCTGTTCAATACACTTACAGTTAGGTCCAGAAGTATTTTATTTCATTCAATTTCTATTTTTCTCATCACTGATTCAAATTTTCTACACTCGTATTTCCTCTCTTGAACTGGGTTTGTGGAATTACCTGAACAATTTTCTCTTCTTTTTTATAAAATTTTATTTTCATGCCCTCCTGATCACAAGTACAATTCTCCTGCCAAATTAATTCATTCAGGTCTTTGCAAAACGTTGTCTTCTAGCTTTCCAGGAATCCTTCTGTACGGAATTCTAAGTTCTGTCACCTGCTGTTTACTTAACATATCTTCTTTTCATTCCAAAGTCATAACATTCAACTAGAAGGAATTAAAAAAAAAAGCTAACAGAGTCCATCAGATTTCCTCCCAGAATCTCAAAAACTTGAGAGCTGTTTCCCAGCTTTGGGTTAAGTGCATTATTTGTATTCATTTGAATTATGTTGGGTTAGAAGCAGTCTAGTCAGTTCAGTGGGTTATAGCTATCAGAATATGCTTAAACTTTGTGATTCACTCATCAGGATTACTTACTATCACCTATGTAACCTCTTATTAGCAGTTTCTCAATAACCTTCAAGGAAAGAAATTTTGCTTCTAATTACCAGTCTCTAAGCCATTTCTCTGTATATAAATTGTTATTTCTTCAGAAGGTTTAGGAAGGCACTTGTAAAGAAGTGCATATGTATTGAGTAATGTTCTAAAATTTATTTTCATGTTCTTTTTACAGCATGGAACATTTTTCCATTTAGCAACCTTTGACACTAACCTGCTGAAACATTTGCTCAGAAATGTAGAGGGCATGTTTACCCCATTTCCTACTGAATACTAATTCATATAACTATGAAAAAAGCATGTGTTTTAAACATTTTTATCCCTTAGCGCTACCAGCAAATGATTCTTCAGCTGATTTCTTCAAAACATTTTTCATATCACACAAACACAGTCTGTATTTGCTCTTACTTATAACACTTTTCAAGTGACTCCTATATTTTAATTAAAGTGCACTCATCTGAAAAAGTCATTAGCATAATGTGTAAGAAGGTGGGAAATACGAGATTTACTAACATGGATAATAAAATGAGTGTTGTTCATTATATACCTTTTTAAATCATTGAACTCTGTCTGTGATGGTTAAAATAAAGATTATTCAATAAAAAGTACCACTCAACCCTTATTTCTTAAAATTTCTGACTGCCTCTATAAATTCACACCATAGTATCTTTTTCTTAGGTCACGTATTCCTTTTGCCATTAATCTTGAAATTTACCAAAAAGGAGTTAAGGGACTGGGAATACTGATACAAGTATTAAAAAAAAAAACAATCCGGGGCGCCTGGGTGGCTCAGTCAGATTAAACATCTGACTCTTGATTTTAGCTCAGGTCACAATCTCACGGTTTGTGAGATTGAGCCCCAGGTCAGGCTCCACACTGACATCATGGAGTCTGCTTGAGAATCTCCTCTCCCTCTCTCTTTGCCCTTCCCCCGCTTGCATGTGTGGTCCCCTGTTCTCTCTCAAAATAAATAAATAAACTTAAAAAAAATAAAATTGAACTAATCCTAATTTCCACAAGTTAAGTGGAAATTCTTCACATACCAAAACTGCTTCCCTTCTGCCTCCATGGAAAACATACAGTACTAAATAAATATTTTTTGCATAGACATTGAAAAACCATAAACAGTATGAATATCAAGTCTATTCACATGTATGAATAAAACTCATTAAAATACAAGGAGCCTGAATATATGTAACAGATATAACATGTCCATGGATAAAAACACTCATTATTATAAAGATACATATAATCCATCTTTGAAAGATACCTTGTCAGCATATATCAAATTTAAATTTTTATACCCTTTGATATAGTATGTCTACTTTTAGAAATATGCTATAGAAATACATCATAAGAATGTTCACTGGGAAGTACTTCTATTAGGGAAAAATTAGAAACAAATGAAAGATCTATAATAGGTCAATGGATAAATTATGGTTGATTTATACTTTAGAATACATAGAAATGTTAATATAGCTCATTAATCATTCATATAATTCAATAATTCATTCAATAAATATTTTTTAAGAACCTGTTATGTGTCAGATAGTGTTCTATTTAGGGCACACAACAGTGAAAATATAAGATAAACTCTCTGCTTTCACAGAATGTTTATTAGGTGATAACTTATTTTGAAGGAAATTAAGAAGAAACATTATGAAATATCACTGGTGAAAACTGCTATAGAGAAAAATAAAGTGAAGTAAGGTAAGGGGGCAGTGAGTGAAAGAGAAAGGTTTTCTTTTATAGAAGATAACCAAGTGATATCTGAAACTTAACTGAGGGGGCAAGACAAGAAGAAATATGGGGGAAGAGCATGAAAGGAGTAGGAAGTAGATCAAATTGCATGAGTTGGGAGGAAGCACAACTTATTTGAGAAACAGCAAGGGGCCAGTGTGACTGGAGTTCAGTGTGCAAGGCAGGGAGTGGTAAAGAAATGAATTCAAAGAGAAAGCTAAGAAGAAAGACCACTAAGACTCAAGCAGGTATTAGAGGATTTTGACTTTCCGTCTTAATAAGATTTCAAATGACTGGAAGGTTTTGTCATGAGCAATGATGAGATCTGGCTTACCTTTTAAGTGGGTCATTCTGGTTATATGGATAATAGGCTGCAGAAGGCAACTGAAGGAGGGTATCAGTGAATATGCTATTGAAATAGTTCAAGTGAGAGGAGATTAAAATAGCATCTAGATTAAAATAGCAGCAGTAAATGGATACTAGATATCTTTTTAAGGCTGACCTGATAGGATTTGCTAATCATTTGGATATGGAGGGAGGTATAAGAGAGCAGGAATGACAAGTATGAGATGTATCAGCACATGCTGATACAGAAGGTTGCCCATGATGTTATCAAGGGAGAGTGAAGAAATCTGCCTAAAACTGTGCAGAACCAGACCATTAAAAAAAAGGGGACGGGGCCTGGAAAGATAGATACATATAAAGGGAATTTTCAACTTTTACTGTTTGTGGGCCCTGTTCCTGGGCTCCCTGGGAAGCTATACTTTAACATTTAGCAAAGCCAAAATGACTCCATGAAACCTCAAAGCATGGGCTCTATTTCTGCCCCAGGCACTAACTGTACATGTGCTTAAAGAAAATAACTAAAAGGAGCATTCTAAATACAAAAGATAAAAAATAAGAGACTTCTCTGGTTCCCATAAGATTAGAGTCATACATCCCTGAACACAGTAGAAACTTAAGGTCTGCAAATTTCTGAAAAAGGTCTTTATGTAATAATTTGTAAATTTTAATTTAAAAAAACGTATATGGCCCTACACCAAATGTTCCCTTCCCAGAGCAGTCACTTGGGCTCAAACAAAACTTTCTTCCATTTTTTTTTTTTAGAAATTCTTTTTTTTTTTTTAATGTTTTATTTATTTTTGAGAGAGGGGTGGGTAGGGGCAGAGAGAGAGGGAGACACAGAATCCCAAGCAGGCTCCAGGCTCTGAGCTGTTAGCACAGAGCCCGAGGTGGGGCTCAAACCCATGAACCGTGAGATCATGACCTGAGCCAAAGTTGGACACTTAACCGACTGAGCAACCCAGGCACCCCATAGAAATTTTAAAATGTTTGTTTATTTTGCATCAACAATACTAAGTTTTAATAGTAGTTAACTCTAATAGAGGAAGTGGGAGCTAAAAACTTCACATTTTTTTACTTCATGGACTTTGATATCATTTGAGTATTTTATTATTAACATATAATTTGTATAATATTTAAAGCAATTTTAAAATTGTTTCTGTAGTGAAAGGAGAGATGGTAAAATGAGCCTTAAAATTAGAAGTGACTATAGTTCTGTTAATTCATTTATAATTTTCAATAATGTAAATATTATATTTACAAATACAACTTCTCAATAGTGATTTAATAATTTGAAATGTAAATCCTATACTTTATTTTTCAATGATATAAATGAATTTCCAAATGCAATTTCTTGTTAAAAAATTAAATATTTGATTGGCATACAACAAAGCATGGCAAACCTAAGTTACATGGTATGGTGGAAAACATAGGCTATGGAAAATCCAGAAAATCCTGAATTCAAATACTGACCCTGATACTACATAGAAAGTAAGCTTAGAAAACATCTATTATGTACTAGTCACTGTGCTCAGTGGTGCTTACCAGGCTATTCAACTAAGGCTCCAACAATAACTAGCTCACCTTCTTGTCTGGAGGGGGGTAGGAGAGGATGCTAAATGATGACAGTCTATGTCTGGTATAGTGTGGAAGAATGGGGACAAGTACTCAGCTTGGGTAATAAAAAAGGATTAAGTGTTCCGAGAATCTTGGCTTCTAGGATTAGGGCTACTCCCTTTTCTGCCTTTAGCTCAAACCATGTGAATCAGTTTCCTAGGTTGCTAAGAAATAGTAAGTGAGCTCTACTCTTTAATTCCTATCTTCACCAGAGACCATGCTGTTTCATGACTACCTCAGGTCACAGAGATCTCTTTTTTGTAAAATGCTATAAATGTATGGACTATGATACCAAGTTTGCATTTATAATGTACTCAGTGCACAGTTTTTCTGTCTTTGTAAATAAAGGAATGAGTTTTGGCTTAGGTCATGATCTTGTGGTTGCTGAGTTCAAACCCTGCGTCAGGTTCTATGCTGACAGTGCTGAGCTTGGAGCCTGCTTTGGATTCTGTGTCTCCCTCTCTGTCTGCCCCTCCCCGGCTCAGGGCTAAGGCTCTGTCTCTGTCTCTTTCAAAAATAAATAATAAATAAATAAAATAAAACTGAGGTCAGCCTAGATAGAACTTCATTAGTTAAAAGACACTGAATGAAAAGGACATTATTTTAGGAAGTGAAGGACACAAATATTTTAACGTTAAGACCATTAAATTTGTGAATATAAAGCATCTAATGTTAAGACTGAATTTCCAGTAGTCAATGTGGATCATGGGTGAGGCTCAGATAAAATTTCAGGGCAACAGAAAATATTTTGATTAATATCTAGCCTTCTATGATTATGGCAGCCACAGACAAGACGTTCTAGAGGGAGTAAGTTTAAGCAGTAGAGGAAAAATGGAGGAGAAAGCACTAAACACACTGATATTTAAATAGTAGGGACAGAAAAGAAAAAAATACAATTTAAAATTGTATGTGCATAGAGTCAAACATTTCAGAGTTAATTCTCCTCATGCCTCTTTCCTTCTTTCCTTTTTAATGTTTTTAAGTCATTAAAATTGTTACCTATTTTAATCCTGTATCATTCTCTTATAATCCTAATAATTATAGAGGTTTAATGTCATGTGCTATACTAATAGATAGTACTATTTAGCATTTAGTTTAATCATTTAATTCTCAAGATAATCCCGTGAAGTCATTAATTATTATGAACCAATCCTTACTATATAGAAACTGAGGCATAGAGTGGTTAGGTAATATCCCCAAAGTGACACAATAAATAATGGAGCAGAGTTTTCAATCGATAGCCCACCTTCTCATTAACTACATTACTTCTATATATTTTATATCATTTATTACAAGTAGTTACTTTTGTTTCATGTTATCATTTTCACTTTAATCACTTTAGTTAAATTCTATAATTATATTTAAAAGAAGTGAAAAACCACCTACAACTCCTCTCTGTTAATCTGTAACTTTGCCAGATTCTCATTTAAATTGGACCTGGTGTATACCTATGAATAAACAGCAGTGTTCTTGGTTTTGAATTAATAATCAAGTGCAACAGGCATAATAATCCGACACCAAAGTTTCATGCAACACCATCCTTGTTTGGTGTTATGACAGTATGTACGGCACACAACAAAATTCCATACATAGCAAGAGGCAAGAGCACAGCATGGCCTCCAAATGTCCCACTCACTCATAATTCAGCACACACAGTCAAAAGAGGCAATGCAGGGTGTATGAAGACAACCTCATTTCAGAAAACCAATCAGTGCTGGGGCCCCTGAAGCTTTTACACCTTGCTCTAATCCTCTGAGTATCAATATTGGTAATTATTACCCAGTAAGCCATCTCAACAATCGGTACAGGCATTTGGTTTAAAAAGTAACTTGGCAAGGTTCTCATTTATCTTGGATCTGGTATATGCTACAAATTCCTTGAATTTGTGGTATAAGGAGGCTTTCCAGAGATAGAGAAAAGATGACTAACCACGTATTCATACTTTCTTCCATGTTATAATTTGTAATATGAAATTATTTCATTTAATTAATATGTATTAAAATGTAATTACATGTTAAATGCTTATTGACTTTTTCTTAAAATTTAATTGATTTTTAAGATATTTAACCTCTTCTAACTTTCAGGGAAGCAAAGTAACATCAAAGTAAAATCTTACTGATTTGCTACATTTTCCTATAGGTTAAAGAGTGTACTGATCCCTAATATTTGAAATATATTTTAAAATATCCAAAATACCTAAACTTACACCAAAGTCAAATATGAACTATAACAGAATACAGACTGAGTAGTCACAAAAAATTTTAGTTTCATGGTGCCTGGGTAGCTCAGTCAGTTAAGAGTCTGACTAATTTGTGGATTAAGCCCTGTGTCGGGCTCAGCACTGACAGACAGCCTGAAGCCTGCTTGGGGTTCTCTCTGCCCCTCCCCTGCCTTCTCTCTCTCTCTCTCTCTCTCTCTCTCTCTCTCTCTCTCTCTCAAAATAAATAAATAAACATTAAAAAAATGTCTTCAGTTTCTTTTGTGTGGTAGTTGACAAGCAATAACAGAAAATGTCCTTGATGTCTTATAGGACATACCAAGCATATAAAGTACATATGAAAGCAATTGATCTTTAAACAACCTAATTTTTAAATGAGTATGTCTATTTTAAGAAACATACAAGTTATATTTTACCAAAGTACAAATGAAAATCCCAATTTTTGCCCTCATACTTATTTTAAAATGGTTGGGAAAAATTATCTAAAACATGTACAGATTTTCATTTTTTTTTAAATCACATGAATTTTATTGAGAAAATGTTGACTTATTACAGTTTTGCTCTATATTTTCTTTTCTCCACGTACATTTTGGAGGCTGATATTATTTCCTGGGCATCAGAATCATAATGGTTTTAATAATTGCAAATTTGCTCTCCTTCACTTTTCTGCAGCCTTTAAGATATGCTTAAAGTTCTCAATTTAAATCTATTGATTTTATTAGTAATTATAGATTCATATATTTTTCATCATCTATAGATATAAATCTGTAAGTACAGCTTTGTGCTGCACTGATTTTTACATTTTTTTTTACTTAACCCTCAAAAAATCTACAAAGTTTAGGTAACATTATTTTTGTTATTTTAGATAAGAAAACTAAATATGGAATTGTTAAGTGCTCTGATAGTCATACAGATCTATATTCTAATTTTTTCAGTCTGGGAGTATATGCTACTTACTAGAATAAGTTGAGAACCCATCCTAATTCCAATATCTGGCTTACACAACCTTCATTAGCCTTGGTCATATACAAGTTAGCTGCTCATTCAATTTGTCCACATGTATAATTCAGATAACATAGGGCAAGTGAAAATTATTTCATTTCAGGGAACCCATCAGCTCTGGGGCTCCATACTGGACAACACAGGTCTATAAGTAGAATAGACTCTTAGGGGGGATGGTAAATAAGGAATCACAAAATCTACTTAGCGCTTGCTATTTCTACTAATCCAAGGGAAAGGTGATGCTATCATGAACCAGAGTGGTTACAATAATGGTTTTAAAAGGCAACCAAGAGGGGCGCCTGGGTGGCGCAGTCGGTTGAGCGTCCGACTTCAGCCAGGTCACGATCTCGCGGTCCGTGAGTTCGAGCCCCGCATCAGGCTCTGGGCTGATGGCTCGGAGCCTGGAGCCTGTTTCCCATTCTGTGTCTCCCTCTCTCTCTGCCCCTCCCCCGTTCATGCTCTGTCTCTCTCTGTCCCAAAAATAAAAAACGTTGAAAAAAAAATTTAAAAAAAATAAAAATAAAAAAAAAAATAAAAGGCAACCAAGAAACAGACTCTTAACTATGGAAAACAAATTGATCATTACCAGAGGGGAGGTGAGGTGGGAGGATGGGTTAAATAGGTGATGGGGATTAAGGAGTGTACTTGTGATGAGCACTAGGTATTGTATGGAAGCTTTGAATCACTATATTGTACACATGAAAATTATATTACATTGTATGTTAACTAACTGGAATTTAAATAAAACTTAAAAATAAATAAATAAAATTAAAATTTTATTTTAAAAGAAAAACTTCTGTACATATTTATAAGGAAAGCCACAGAAATTTGCCGTTGAACCCATTGTAAAGTTTGAGGTAAATGTTAAGTCAAATATAACTCCAAGTTTTTGTTTAGAGTTACTCGAATGCTGGATCTCCCTTTTATGAAACAGCGATTACTGTGGAAGGAACAGGAAGAGGTGATACTAAGGAGTTCAGATTTGCATAAGTTATATAAGATGCCTGACACACATCCAAGCTGAGCAGGTACAATTCTGGATGCACAAGTCTGAGTTCAGAGGAGAAATCTAGGCTGGAATATAAATTCAGGATTTAGTTAATATAAAATCTTAAGGCTCAATAAAACCACATGAAGACTTTATGGCAATATAAGAGTCAAGTTACTGATCCTTGGAGGAGAAATCAACCAAGGAAATAGAAAACATAAGAAAAGAAACAAAATAGAGTGATGTTATGAAAACCAACTGATACAATTGTTTCAAAAAAGAGGTAACTATTATATATGATTAATGCTGTTGATAGCTCATGTAAGACAAAGGCTGCCAAATTTGACAATGTGAGCATTATAGGTGATCTTAAGATGAGTTTTTTTGGCAGAACAGTTGGACAAAAATCAGACTGGAATGGTTTTGTGAGAAAAGATGGGGAATACAGATAGCTCTTTCATGGAGAAGTAATGAGATAATATATAGATAATTGTTCAAGGATTTTTTAGAGAAGTGTATAGTAGCTGAAGGGGATGAACATATGGCAGTATATTTATATGGACACATATATAATACAATTACAATTGATGATGCATTAGATTAATACTACTAATATTAAAGAATACATATCATGAATTGCATAATTCACCTTGCTTATATTTCAATGATAATTTCCCAAATCTTAAATTCACTTTCTTTGTTATCTCCTTTATGTTAATAGTTAATTTTTATAGTTTATTCCCCAGGAAAATAAAGATTTCTAGCTCACCTTTCATCTACAATTTTTAATATGATTATGTGCATACATATATATGTATGTGTACATATATAAATATATACACACACCTGTATGTATACTCACATACAGATATAAATATGGTCTGTACTGTGAGACAAAATGACAGGTTTAAACTAAATTATCTCTTAGTCCCCAGACTATTTCTAAAGGACTATAATCCTTTCTTACAGCCTCTCCAGAGACTTGCTTCATTCATTGAGAGCAGTTATGCAGAGAGCTATTGCTAAACTTCACCTGTCACTATAAACTCCTAAATATGATCTACTTATGACCCTTTCTTCTTGACTGGAAAAAATATGTTTGGCACTTCAATTAAAATTATTTATTGATTAATAAGATTAGTTAAGTTATTTTTTTCTCTATCTCAACCTGTTAGAAAATTTTGTTCCTTGGTCCATTTTTCTCTTAACAATTGCTGCCTCTTTTCAGTTTTGCTAATCCATACTATAAAGAAGTTAGAGCAGCTAAATTTGTCAATGATGCTCTCATTATAAAAAATAACCCAGGGCGCCTGAGAGGCTCAGTCGGTTAAGCATCCGACTTTGGCTCAGGTCATGATCTCATGGTTTGTGGGTTTGAGCCCCGCATCCAGCTCTGTGCTGACAGCTCATAGCCTGAAGCCTCCTACAGATTCTGTCTTCCTCTCCCTCTCTGCCCCTCCCTCACTAGTGCTCTGTTTCTCTTTCTCTCTCAAAACTAAATAAAAATATTTAAATAAAATAAAATAACCCTACGTTATTCCTTACTTTAGGGTTTATGTTTTTCCTTCCTTTAGGGTTATTTTTATTATTACTTATTTTATGGAGGCTGATACTAAACAGTTCACTTTCACTGAATGTTTATTCAATGCAACATGAAAAAGTTAGAATTTTTAAAAATATGATTTGGACCACCATTCTAGTCTGTCCAAAATAGCAGTCTGTTAGACCATTAAGAAAAGACAGTAGCCACATATGCCAAAGTTGCTTTACAGTTTCCAGGCAGGTGAACCCATAAATGATTCTGAAATTAATAAACACAACGTATTAGGAATCAATAGCCTATTTTATATATAAAGCATGTTTTTAGGCCAAGTATTTTTTTTAACGTTTGAATTTGTACATTTAGTTCTATCAACAAACTTGCTATGTAATTAATATTTTATAATCAATTTATCTCACTTCATAGGAGACAGAAACATAATGATACATTGACATATGATCACTTCTATCAAGGAGTTTATAACTGAATACTAGGGAAAGAAGAACAAGAGTAACAAAACAAAATCCCCTGAAATAATAATTGTAATACAAGGCAAATGAGACGAAGGCTTTAAACCAAGTATAGGTTACTGTATATTTTTCTGTGAAGAAGTTGGCAAGACAATTATAAACAATTAGAAAGATATCTCAAACTTTAGAAGTAACACGCTGGGATTTAGTTGACATGTAGACATATACCACTGTAATATTACCTTACACATATGCAAAGATAATTCCTACTTTTGTGCACTTATTTCAGAATTAAACTGTCAGTGGTATAACCTATAGCTTTTCTTAGATCTTTTATTAAAAAATTAACCTCATTTATTATGTTCCCATAGTTAAATTATGTTTTTCATTCTTTATTAATATATTTTTTGATTATTGCTAGGTGATTATATCTTTAAAAAGGCTTGAATGTGGTGTGTGTGTGTGTGTGTGTGTGTGTGTGTGTAGAGGTGCACCATTCCTGGAAGTACTGCAATAACAGATCAACGCACAGGAATGGATGGAGCAAGCTACTATGCCCCCTCCCTCCTCCAAAAATCTATTTAATATATTATCTTTAAATAGAGGACATATCAGATACTAAGCTAATAAGAACAAATACTACACATGATTTAGCCAAAAGGCCAAGAAGCAATTGACTGTTTTTAAAAAAATACGTCAGTTACAATTACAATATGCAACTTCTATTCATGGAATTACTATCACACACACACACACACACACACCCCACATTCAAGCCTTTTTAAAGATATAATCACCTAGCAATAATCAAAAAATATATTAATAAAGAATGAAAAACATAATTTAACTATGGGAACATAATAAATGAGGTTAATTTTTTAATAAAAGATCTAAGAAAAGCTATAGGTTATACCACTGACAGTTTAATTCTGAAATAAGTGTACAAAAGTAGGAATTATCTTTACAGGTGTGAAATGTATCATTTCTCTTTATTGCAATTGCATTTCAATAACCTGAGTAGAGATTCATTATATTTCAAAATATACAAAATCTGAAATTTAGGTTCTGAGATTAGTCTTATAAAAAAATGCCCTTTTATGTTCATTTTGCTAACTCACTGACCTGTATCTCCAGAGTCCACCCAGATATAGAGAATTAACAACATTATATGAATATTTAGTTACGTTTAAAGTTTCACTTAGAATTAAGAGCGATAATATATACTGAGCTCGAGGTATTAGAAAAAAGAGCATTATAGAAATTATCTACTGCCATTTATGTAGTATATACAGAAGTGCTTGAAAAAGTTGATGTCATTTTTATAATAATTTAACATTAAACTCTAGTATAATGGATTAGAAACAGCTTTATATTTTTATAGTATGTATAAAACAGAACCATGATTTTTTTAATTAGCTAATTTTGCATACTTTAAAACCATTACATTTCAAAAATATTTCTGAGAAGCCAGATGTTTTCCACTTCATTTTTAAAAAATGAAGAAACAAATGTTAAGTTCAAACTAAAAGTATAGACTTTTTCATGTACTCAACTCTGGGGCCTAAAAAGACAAACTGCCAAATAGGAAAGAAAAATCTTTCTACTTAAAAATATATGTTATTAAGGAATATGTTGTTTTCCTAGAAACTTTTCCAACCTGGCTCCTATGGAGCTGCAGCATGTACATCCAGAGGAGAAGTAACATCAGGGTCTGGTGAGGTGGTCTCTTCAGTGCCTTCTCGAATTTTCCCCCCTTTTAGCAGTGTTGGAAATAGGTCTGGAAAAGCATAGGAAAGCTATATCAAATTTTCCTTATGAGGTTTTTTCCATACTGTTTTAGCAACTTTGCATGGTGAAGGTGTTATATGGTATGACACACGTATTCATTTTCACTAATGAGTCCTCTCATGTAAAATTAACAATATCCTCAAGAAAAATATAATTACATTGTATTAATTCAAATCAGGCTATATTTGAAATTATGCTTGTGTGAGTCAGATCAGAAACATCCTTAGAACTACACACACATAAAAATGATTTCTAAGAAAAACTGAAGTATTTAGGGTGGTATCCTTTATAAAAAATGAAATATGATGCTTTAGGACAATATAAAACTTTTGATATGTTATCTTTATAAGCTACATTTTCAAAAATATTTAAATAGTATATGGCCCTATACAGTCCAGAAAAAATGAAATGCATTGTTTAATGATGATAAATAAGAATTATTTCCATGTGTAATAATAATTTTACATACATATGTCACATATATATGAAATAGTTATAGATTTGTGTTTACCGAAAATGAAAGTATCACTAATTACATTTCTAATGAATTGAATGAAAAAGATAAGATTATATGTTGGCAAATATATATATCATCTTTAGTTTGTTGAAATGATCAGCATAATTAGTTACAACATGAAAAATATATTTTGATTTGATTCTTCCCCAGTATTAACTACCTGGCATGTAGTAAAACTATTGGATGATTTAGTTATAGTTGTTTTCTAAAATCCATAAAAACGTTGGTAATGTGGGTATTATCTTCTGGTTTAGTGAAAACGAACATAGTAATAAATTTTTAAAAAAGAGAGGTTGCTAAAACAGTAACTATTAATCTAAATACTCAATGTTACTGGATTAAACTTTACAAGGCTTGGATGGACACTAGAGAGCCAATAAATTTGAATTTCTGTAGTATAATTGAAAGTGGATATAAATTGTAAACAGTATCACCATTTTTTATAGTCCTAGTATACGGAAAAAAGAAGTAATGGAGAATACTTCTGTAATGCTAGAAACCAATACAATATCTAAAATGATCATATTTAAAGGATTTTTTGGGAGGCACCTGGGTGGCTTAGTCGGTTAAGCCTCCGACTTTGGCTCAGGTCATGATCTCGAGGTTCATGGGTTTGAGCCCCACACTGGGCTCAGTACTGACAGTACAGAGCCTGCTTAGGATTCTCTCTCTCTCTTCCCCTCCCCCACTTGTACACAGTCTCTCTCTCTCTCTCTCTCTCTCTCTCTCTCTCTCCCTTTCTCTCACTCTCTTTCTCAAAATATATAAATAAACTTTATAATAATGAATAAATAAAAATAAAGGATTTTTGTGGGGAGCACCTGGGTGGCATAGTCAGTTACACA